>NW_007726243.1:1169635-1202400 GCF_000696425.1 Galeopterus variegatus
CTGAGCGCAGTGCGGGCGCAACACCAAGGGTTGCGATCCTGTTACCGGTCAGTAAAAAAGATAAAAAAAGGAAAAAAAAAAAGAAGACCCTCACCATTAGTGTTCCCTGGACTTTGTACTTTGCAGCTTCTGCAACTGTAAGCAGTAAATTTCATTTTCTTACGAAGTACCCAGTTCCAAGTATTTTGTTATAAGCAACAGAAACGGACTAATACATCATCCCAGTGAATGGCACAGCCTTCACCACATTGATAAAGCTGAAGACATGCTTAAGTTCTCTTACTACAACATCCAAATCCAAGTCTATTGACCAAATAGAATATACTAGCAAAATATATCTAAATGTGTCATCAAATATCTTGACATATCATCAAAATATAGTACCATATATCTCAAATTTTTTCATCTCAACAGCTACCCTCTTGTCCAAACTACATCATCTCTCATCTGGACAACAGGGATGGCTTCCTCCCTCGTCCCCAGCTGCCATTCTTGCCAAGCTACAATAGATTTTCTTTTTCTTCCTTTCTTTTTTTCTTGGCAGCTGGTGGTCACAGGGAACTGAACCTTTGACCTTGGTGTTGCAAGGCCACACTCTCTGATAGATTTTCATGGCATAGCAAGAGATAAAAACATAAATTAGGTCATGCCACTCCCCAACTTAAAATGCATCAGAGGCTGTTCCTGGCTTTTGTTTCTTAAAAATGAAGAGCCTTTTCCCAACTCTGGGCCTTTACACTTCTTCCCTGGTCCTAGTGTTCTTCTCTCCAGTTCTTCACACAGCAGTTCATTCTCAGCCTCTAGACAACAGATCTCTTATTGTTGTCTCACAGAGGTCTTCCCCGTCTTCATTTCTGAGATTGCCACCTGCAGTTATTCTCTTACCATCTTCATTCTTTCCTTCATGGAATTGTCATTTTATTAAGGTTTCAAGAAGAAGTAAAGGCAAATGTTGTTCAGTTTGCAATATTTACCTGGCTATTTTGGTCAGACTTTTTTTTTTTTGGAAAAAAAATTATCACAATATTCTGTATAGTTTTAAAAGCTGCTCTTCATATGTTAGCTCTTAAGCATTTTCTAGATTATTAAATACTCACCTAGAACATGATTTTTAATACTTCATCATATTGTTGTGTCATAATTTAGGTAACCAGAGCTCTATTGTTAGAATTTAGGTTGCTCTTGGGGCCGGCCTGGTGGCGCACTGCTACAGTGCGCCGCTTGGGAGCGCGGTGGCGCTCCCGCCGAGGGTTTGGATCCCACATACAGACCGGCCGCTCACTGGCTGAGTGAGTTGCGGGCGCGGCACCCAGGGTTGGGATCCCATTGCCGGTCCCGGGCCGGTACGGGCGCGACATTGAGGGTTGCGATCCGTTGCCGGTCATGAAAAAAAACAAAAAAAAAAAAAAAGAATTTAGGTTGCTCTTGGGGCCGGCCTGGTGGCGCACTGCTACAGGGCGCCGCTTGGGAGCGCGGTGGCGCTCCCGCCGAGGGTTTGGATCCCACATACAGACCGGCCGCTCACTGGCTGAGTGAGTTGCGGGCGCGGCACCCAGGGTTGGGATCCCATTGCCGGTCCCGGGCCGGTACGGGCGCGACATTGAGGGTTGCGATCCGTTGCCGGTCATGAAAAAAGACAAAAAAAAAAAAAAAAGAATTTAGGTTGCTCTTAATTTTTTACAAGAGTTGGAGAAAACCAAGGTAATCATTAGATCCCTCAGAAAAATGGAGATGGGGTTTTGAAATTAGGATCATAGCCTGAAAGGAGAAATGATGGATTGATGAAATGGTAAACAAAAAATGTTTTCACAAAATCAGAGAGAACTAGAATTTGGGTTGTCCTTGAAGCTTGAAAGAACTAAATTTAAGATAAACAAGATAAATAAGGGAAATAGAATGTTAACATTATTGAGGTCATTACACTGTGGTTTCTCACGTAAACAACATGGAGGATAGTGATAGAAGAGCTGATTCAGTGGTGTAGGCAATGGGTTGGATTTTGGATATGTCGAATCTGAGATATTGTGGAACATTCTAGGGAGCTATTTAGTAAGCAGTTGAATTTAATGGTGCATGGCTTAGGAAGAAGTTCTGGTTTAGAGTAAAAGATTGGGGAGACATCAGCATACACTGAATGGTAATTGAGACCAATGGAACTGGATGCAAAAATCCAGGGAGATTATGTAGAATGAGAAGAGGATACAAACGGACAGAATGGTGAATAAAATAAACATTTGCAGGATGCAGAGGAAGATGGGCATTTACAAGAGGTAGAGAACAAGAGGCCAAAGAGCTAGGAACAAACCAGGAGAGAATGTGCTGTGGTATTCTCCAGCATTGATGGACCTAACCCTGCCTGACTGATTATATGACTGATTACTTTTCCTCCTCTTTATGTCTTGTTTTTTTATATCTCCCCATATTGTGCTCAAACAGAGAATACCTTTTCCAGATACAGCATCCTCTTCTTCAATAGAAGATATATATGTTATTGTATTCCCCAGGTAGAATATCCAATCAGTTCTTTGAGCTCATTGAATGAGTAGGTGGAAATCTCTAGGGTGTGATTTGAAGCACCTGGGAAAAGCTGTTTCTGTGTCCTCAAATAGTTATTTGGCTGACCTGTAGCAATGCCTGACATAGTCAACACTCAGTAAACCCTTGTGAGTAAATGGATCCATGAATATTGGATGACTAAGTATCCTATTAAAATGCAAATATTCTGAGCGGGATGACAAATAAATTGTCAACCCCTATTTAACAACTTAGTAGGCTGGGGATTTGTTATCAAAACTCTTCCCATTGTGGTCAGTCTCTATGCAGTTGACTCACTGGGTCAGTTATTGTGGTAGGTTTCCAGGCCTGCAGTGGAGGCTTACCTGGGAAGGATATATCTAGCACATTAGTTCAGTTTTACAAATATCTGTATTCATCTTCTAGGCTGCCATAACAAATTACCACAAAGTAGGTGGCTTAGAGTAACAGAAATTTATTATCTCCCAGTTCCAGAGTCTACAAAGCTGAAATCAAAGTGCCAACATGGGGCCGAGCCCGTGGCGCACTCGGGAGAGTGCAGTGCTGGGAGCGCTGCTGCGCTCCCGCCGCGGGTTTGGATCCTATATAGGGATGACTGGTGTGCTCACAGCGCTCACTGGCTGAGCGCGGTGCGGCCGGCCGGTTGGTCTCAAAAAAAAAAAAAAAAAAAAAGTGCCAACATGGCCATGCTCTCACTGAGAGCTCTAGGAAAGGATTCTTCATTGCCTTTTCCTATCCTCTGGTGGTTGCTAGTATCTTTGGTGTTCCTTGTCTTGTAGATGCACCACTCCAATCTCTGCCCACATCTTTACATGACATTTTTCCCTCTGTGTCTGTGTGTCTCTGTGTTTCTTCTTATAAGGACACAAGTCATTGGATAAGGGAATACCCTAATGCAGTATGACTTCATTTTAACTTAACTAATTACATCTGCAAGTACCCTACTTCCAAATAAGATGGCATTCTGAGGTTCTGGGTGAAATTGTAGAGCAAAAGTGTCAAAATATCTGTTAACTCTCAAATGATTCAGAAGAAAAAGTGGTGTGTGTGTGTGTGTGTGTGTGTGTAGCACACATCACACAATAATAGCACACCATCTATTATGCTAGAGTATGGCTAAACACTCAGGTAATCTCCAGGGATTCTGGAGGTAGAGACAAATAATCATCATATAATATGGCACACTGACACTGCTCTGTGTGTGTGTGTCCACTGGGTAAGCACTTGACACCTATTGAATATGAGAGGTAACCTAGGAGCACCACGTGGTGGGAAATAAAGACTGAAAAGGACATTTATTTACTCTCAAAAATATTGTGAATGCATATTATGGGCCAGGTTTTGGGTGAAGGACAGGAAAAAAGCAGTAAATTAAAAAGGTATTATTCATGTCCCCAGTCAACACATAGTCTAGTAGGAAAAGATAAGCAATAAAAAAGGTATAGAAGAAATACACTTGAAATTTAAAAACTGGGAAAGTGTTATGAGATTTACAGGGTGGTTTGTGAATGAGAATAAGTGAGAGGTGCTCACTTAGATTGGGTGGTCAAGAAGAAACATTTACACTGTAACTTGAAGGATGAGAAGGGGAGAGTCAGGAAGAGGCATCTCACTGCCTTCATCATTTGTCAAGGCTGCTGCTAAGCAGACAGCCTGAAGCTTAGCAGTTAGGATGAGAGCCTTCACATTCTATCCCACACCTTACCCATTTAGTTGTACTTCCAGAAAGAGGCCCTGACATTTTTCTCCTCTCTTCTGCCCACCCTTTCTCCTACACACACACACACACACACACACACACACACACACACACACACACAACTTTTTCTTCTGAATCATTTGAGAGTTAACAGATATTTTGACACTTTTGCTCTACAAATTTCAAAATGTATTGCCTAAGAAAAGGGACATTTTTCTACATAACCATAGTACAATTATTATAATCAGACAATTTAACATTCATACAATATTACAAGTATTATCTAATTGCAGTCCATAATTTAAATTTCCCAAATTGTCTCAAAAGTGTACTCTATAGATATTTTCTTTTCTTTTTGATCCAGACTCCGGTCAAGAATAAAGGATTGTATTTAATTGACATGACTTTCAGTTTCCTTTAATCTGCAATAGTCCCTAAACTTTTTTGTCTTTTATGACATTGACATTTTCAAGGAATCCAAGTCATTACTTTGTAGAATGTCCAATAAAGACTCAAACATATATAGCATTTGTAGTATAGTTTTTGGCATTTTGTCTAAATGCTCATTTGGAAATTTGTAACTAACTAAAATTGCTAGCAACCTATATTTGACTGCAGTACAAAGTATCCTAAACGAGTTCCATGGGGTATGAATAATATTTTGTTAAAGGGGTCTTGGAACTGCATTATAAAGAGTAAAAACAGGTTTCTTTCCTGCAGGACTTTTCAAGAGCCTTATATACTAATAGACATTATGAATCTTTAAGAGGTTATAGAATACAGGGTTTCCCAAACTTAGTTGATCAAAGAACACTTTGAGGACTGTAGTCGATTGAATTGAGTCCACCCCAAACTCCCTGAATCTTGAATTGTGTCCCCCAAGTTTTATGTATTAGAAACTTAGCCCCCACTGTGACTGTTAAGAGGGTGGGAGATCCTATTATGGTAATTGAAAGGTGGAACTTTTAAGAGGTGATTGGGTTATAGGACCCTGCAGTAGTGACTGGATTAAAAATGGTGGTCAGGGGCATGGTTCTGAGGGCTTTAAAAGAAGAGAATATGTTTCTCTTTCTCTCTCTCTGCTCTCTCTGCTTCCACTATCTTGCAAGGTGAGACCTATGGGTCACTGTCTCCTCCACCAGATGGACTTTGGACTTCTCAGCCTCAGGGACTGTAAGCAATAGATTTTGTTTTCTTTATAAATCACCCAGTTCCAAGTATTTTGTTATAAGCAACACAAAAGGGACTAATACAAGGATCATATTAGTTACCTACTGCTCAGTAAAAAATTACCCAAAATTTATGGGTTTCAAACAACAAACATTTGTCGTCTTATACTGTTTCTGAAAATCAAAAATCTAGAAGTGGCTTAGCTCTGTGGTTCTGGATCAGAGTCTCTCCTCAGATTGTAATCAAGATGTCAGCTGGGGCTGCAGTCATCTGAAGGCTTGACTGGGGCTGAAAGGTCTGCTTTCAAGATTGCTCACTCACATGGCTGTTGGAGGGAGGCCTCAATACCTCACCATGTTGGATCTCTCCGTATGGCTGCTTGAATATCCTCATGAAACGGCAGCTGCCTTCTTCCAGAATGAACAATCTAAGAGGAGGAAGAAGAAGGCTGTAATGCCTTTTATGTTCTAGTCTCAAAAGTCACATACCATCACATCTACCAATGAGTCACTAAATCCACCCTACACTCAAGAGGAAGAGAACTAGTTTCCATCCCCCCACCCCCTTTTAGGCTCCAATTTTTAAAGAGAGTATTGTCGAAGAATTTGTGGACATATTTTAAAGTCAATACATAGGGTCCAGAATTCTTAACACATTTTATAAAACATTAGTTACAATTTGGGCTTGTCTCTAAACTTTTTGAGCTTGAATTTTTACAGAAGCAAAATGAAGGTGTTAATACTATCTTTTCAATATTTTAGTGTTGTTGTGAGGATAAAATGAACCATTGTACATGAAAACGCTTTAACAATTATAATGTACTATGCAGATGTTCACACCTCCTAAAATCATTGCCCAAAATATGATCTGTCAAATAACTGAACTTTAGATGTCTGACTCTTCATATTAAAAAAGCTCCTCTTCCTATCTCCCAGAAGAATGTCATATGCATACGTGTGCTTAAAAATGCTTTTGATAAGTCTTATAACAACTCCACAGGAATTTTACCTGAAATTTCTTATTTAGTTGCCTCTTTGCTTCATACATAGAACTTTGTCTCTACAGGGTACTGAGTTACCTAGTAAATAAGTAGTTTTTTTTAGAGACTTTTATATACTTCTGTAATTTCCATAAACCATAAGGAAGCTGTTTTTCTTGTGTTTCATAAAAGGGCTTCAAGGTAGTTCTTAAAGAGCAGCTCAGAAAATGTTTTAGGCAATGGCAGCCTCATCAGAATAAACACAGTCTCCCATGGTGACTGCATGGCAGGATAAAGCAGGTTTGTCTATATGAGTTTTGATGGGATATGCTTGTCCAAGATTAGTCTCCTTACTTTATAGTCATATCTCATTACAGAACGAACCACACAGACCACACATAAAGAAAATGTTACTGCCAGCCAACTGTAGTTTTTAAATCCAGAGAGCTTAGAATACTTAAAGGCATAATCTCGTTAATCTTCATAATACCGTGAGGTAAGTCAAAATATCATCCCTCTTAGAGGAGAGTGTGACAAAACTTGGGCTTACTCTGAGTCTCTCTGTGTTTTTCTATTACCTTGCTCTGTGTAACTGTTATTTGAATATTGAATATGGTTTAGTCCTAGTACATTAAAAAAAAAAAAGAACATATATATTATGGCTGAATTGGTACCAGGGTTCTTAGCCTAGAAAGATCTATTGGTCAATACATTAATTAGGGCATCAAGTTTACACCCTGTGTCAACTGTAATTGTTTATTGCCAAACTAAACCCTCCTTAATTTATTATAGTCATTAGTCTCTGTGTTTAAATTTTACAAGGGTATGTGATTAGGAGCTTTCTCTCTCTGAGCTGGGACCTGCCTCACGTGATCTTCTCACCTTACACTTTACACAGGACTCAGGCCTTCCTTAAGAAATGATTATCCGTCCCCGTAGAATTATAAACAGTCATAGGTCCTTCTATATTGCACCTCAACTCTCAAAACTATAAAATGAGAGGGTGGAATTAAGTGATCTCTAAATTATCTTCTACATCTAAAATTCTGAGTTAATGGCGATCTGCTTGATACAGAGGTAAAGGCAACAATGATAGAAATAAATGCCCCAAGTTAGACCATTTGAGACGATCAGAGTTACTTGAATGTTTTCATAACTACCTAAAATCAGTTTGAGGGCCAAGAACTATATAGTAATTAGTGTATAGACCTGCTGCTACAAAAGTTTGGTTCGGGTTTACAGAACATGTTATCCAGGAAAGTAAAAGTCCCCTAGCCACCCCAGAGTTGGCTTTTAGAGAGGGAGCAGGGGATAGAAAGGGAGAGGGAATGGAGGGTGAGGAAACTTTTGCTATATGGTTCAGCAGCAGATGTTTGGGGCAGCAGGAAGTTGCTGGGAATCTAGACATCATTGAGGAAATAGGCTATTAAAGGAGAATTGCTAAACCTGTAGGGGCAGACCCAAGTTTTGTAGGGCCTAAGGCTTACTCAATTATAAAGGCCCTCTTTGAAAAAAAAGAAGACAAAATTAAGTATGAAAATGCATATTTATTCAGAAGAGAATTCAGTTAGAAGTAAATATTTATTTTGAATGTCTATAGCTTTCCCAACAGCATCCAACACGGAAAAGTGCCATGGAGGAGATTTGGAAAGAGACTGCGATCTTAACCAATCACGCTTGAAATATCTTACTCTTGCAAATACTACAAAACCTATGGCCATGTGAACATGTTGCTAACCCCCACCCAGGGTCCTTGGAAGGGGTCTGTGGAAGTGAGAGACACCAGAGCCTGATCTTCACTAGTTTCACATTACGTCCACTGTTGTAAACGTGTCTAGAATATTCCATAGATAGTTCAATTGGAAGTTCATTTAACTTAAAAAAATAAAAATGAGGCATTAAAAAAATGAGGTAGGTCTATATAAACAATCATGAAAATTCCACAATATGTTGTTAGATGAAAAAAGAAGGCATGAGATGATATGTACAAGAGTACTTTAAAAAGTTTGTGGAAAAATGGAATTAAAGGATAATGCAAATACCTCCATGAACATTTTGAAGTACTCTCACAGAGCATGATCCTATGTATGTAAAACAAACAAATAAACCAACACTGAAGAGGTGTGTGCATTGTGTGTTTGTATGATATACATCTGATACTTATCAAATTCTTGACAGTGGTTACATTTGGAGAGTGCATGGGATGGTAAGCTCCTTGAATTTTTCAGGACAAATAAAATATGCATGTGTTACATGTAGGCCTCCTTAATAACTGCACATGCCTCCATAATCTCAATTTCAAACATCCCACTCTCACACCATCATTGGCCATCTTCCCAATTCAGTTCCTCTAGAGCTTCACTCCAGCTATTTTTTGACCCTCCAGACTCTACAGTCAAACCTCCCATCATTTCAATGTCCCTCCCTCCCTCCCTTCACATCCTCACTTCCATCCTTGCCCTGGTGAAATGCTGTGGTCATAATAATCATTTGGCATATGCCTTAACTGTCCTGCTATCTCTTTGTCATGCTTACTTGGCAAACTCCATCCTTTCATGAATCCAACTCTCTTCCTACTCTGCCCCTGCAGCTAGGCAGCTGAATGTGGCTGGAGAAAAACCACACAACTCATGCTGACTGATCTCATTTTACATTCCTCACCTAACCTCAGGGGCGCTTTTAGTGCTGCCCTGGAATCCTACTACATTTTCCTTAGACCATTCACTCTCCCACACTCTTAGGTGGCTGTTTCGTGCTTTTTTCTCTCTCCTCAAACTTCCATTTCTCCTCCTCCATCCTTACTCTCAGCTTATGACCATGCTTACAATTTCATTGAGAAAATAGAAACAACGGGGGAAAAGAAACCACACCCCAAAACCTCGCACCAACTCCCGTCCCTGTAAATACCCGCCTACCTGTGCCCCTGTACTCTGCCCTCTCTCCTGTTCCTGTGGATGAACAACTACAGGCCAGCCCTCAAGTGGTGCACTAACCCCAGCCTTTTCTCACCTACTCGACAGCATTCAGGGCAGGTAGGCCCACAGGCACAGCAGTTATAGTCCCTAGGACCCATGATACTTTAAGGGGCCCCTTTAAAATTAGAAGAAAAATATGAACTTTTAGGTCAAAGAAAATGCCTTAATATATAATGTTAATACATTCATTTTTATACAGTGCAGCCATAAAATATCTATCTATCTATCTATCTATCTATCTATCTATCTATCTATCTATCTATCTATCTATCATCTATCTATTTGATGGAGGAAGGGGCCCAAGATGGCAAAAATGGCTAGGGTTCATGTAAGTCATAATGCAGCCCTGACAGCATTGCTGCCTTTCTTCTCTTTCACCATCAGGTCATCCACAACCAGCAAGTGTACTGCAGTTCCCCCTCTTTCCTAAACCCTGACTTGCCTTCCCTTCTAACCACCTGCTCCACATCATTTTCCGCCTCTTTTGTTTTCATTTTTTAACAGCAAAACTTCCCAAGAGATTTGTCTATATTTACTGTTATCAATTCCTCTCCTTCCATTTTCTTTTAACTTCAGGTTTTCATGCCTGCTGCGACACTGACACTGGTCAGGTTCCAGTGACCTCCATGACACTAAATCCAGTCGCTGTTCTCAGTCCTCCTCTTACTTCACTTAGCAGCAGCATTTTAAATACTTGATCATTCCTTCCATTTACACGACTTTCTTCCCTTGGCTTCTGTGTAGGGAGACCACACAATCTATCAGAAGAAAGACATTTCTGAGAGAGAAGCTGGACACTACCAATAACTGTATTGAGACACAGGCATCAACTTGACCATCTGGTAAACCAGAGTGTATAGTCATGTTCCTCTAGGACGCCACACTTACCTGGCGTTTCTCTTATCAAACTGGCTGTTACTTCTCAGCCTCCTTTGCTGTCTTCCTCTTCTTCTCAGTCTCTAAATATCAGACTGCCCAGAGCTCACTCCTTGGGCCTCTTCTTTTTCTTCTCTTTCTGCTTCTCTGTGTTCCTTCGGTGCTAATTTCCAGCTGC
This sequence comes from Galeopterus variegatus, assembly GCF_000696425.1. Classification (NCBI taxonomy): domain Eukaryota; kingdom Metazoa; phylum Chordata; class Mammalia; order Dermoptera; family Cynocephalidae; genus Galeopterus; species Galeopterus variegatus. Next base: position 1,180,048 of record NW_007726243.1, read on the forward strand.
TGCATGCTGGTGTGCTATACTACTTGATGAAATGTTGAAATATTTCCATTCAGGTTAGTAAAGAGCTGCCCTCTATACTCTCCAGGGTCCCTTCCTGCCTCACCACTCTGGCCTCACTCTGGGACCCTCAGACCTGCCCATGATCTAGTTTCTAAAAGGCTAACACCTGACCCTTTAGAACTGTGCTCCAGTACCTTGATTGGTTAGTACCACTACCATGCTGGTTGTTAAATATTTTGAATAGCACCTTTGCACTCACTTACAGGGCTTTAAATGAACTCCTAAATTTCTATCTCCAGCTTGAACATTTCCCCTGAACCCGAACCTGAGACGTGTCTGTCCCATTGCCTATTCAGTATCTCTGCTTGAATACAGAGGAGTATTTTGAACTATACATGCCCTGATTTCCCCTCCAATCTTGCTCCTTATCTAGTCTTTGCAACTCAGGTAATGGTAACTCTATCCTTTCAGTTGTTCTGGCTCCAAGTCTTAGGGTTTTTTGTTTGTTTTTTAAGCTCCACTCTTTGTCTTACGCACCCCACCTCCAAGCAAACACTGTTAGCTCTGCCTTCACAATACATAGGTCTATGCTGCTTCTCACTACCTCCACTGCTAGCCATCATCTCCTCTTACTGTGACCACTGCAGTAGCTCCCGTCTCCCTGTGTCCACTCTCGTCCCTTTCTAGTGATTTTCAACACAGCATACAGACTAAGCCAGATAAGATGTAAGACAGTCCATGTCATTCTCTGCTCAGAACCCTCCTATCTCACTCAGAATCAAGGCCAAGCCTTTACAGTGGCTCCAGCTGCTAAGCACCTGGTCCGTGCCATCCATGGATGCCATCAGAGAACAGGACTTCTGATCTCATCTCCTACTCTTCTTGCCGGCCCTTTCTCCCTCAGCCACGTTGGTATCCCTGTTCTTCTGTGTGTGCCAGGCACAATCTCGCTTCACGGCCTTGGCACTTGCTAACTCTCCCTGTCTGCCCTGTTCTTGCTCCATGCTGTACACAGCTGGCTCTTTACCTTCTCAGGTCTTTAATTAAGGGACACCCTCTCAGTAAAGCCTTCTTTAGCAAATTAAAACCTCCACCTCATTGTCCTTTCCTAATTTATTTTTGTCCACAACACTTATAACCACCTGACACAATGTAGATTTTACTTCTATGGTATTTTTCAGTTTTGTTCATTACCGTAATCACAGGGCCTAGAACAGTGCCTGGTACAAAGTGGGCTCAGGAATTAATTGCTAAATGAATTCATCATTAGAAAACAATGTTGAATGCCATTGTCTAATTTTTAAATTGCTCAAAAAAGTTTTACTATTATTGAATTTCACTAATTAGTAATTAATATACTACAGGGAAAGTCCCCCCAAACAGAACAGCTAGTTATTCATAGCCCTGTTCTAGAACTTTTAAATAGAGTTAGTAAAATATAAACTTTGTGTATCCTTTGGAAGCTTATATACTAAAAAATACATCTTGCAGATTTACATACCTAGGGTTGGGAGAGAAATCTGAAGCCAAAGCACTGAGTCCAGGAACACAGTGTTCCAAGACAGACACACACTCAGTCCATCTATGCCAGACTCTCGTCACACTGCTGAATTCAACATAACACAGTGGCTATAGAATTCTTGCTGGCAAACCCGTCTCTCAAATAGTGCTGAGGACCAAACTAAGGAAAGGTGAGAAATCAGGCCTTCTACTCTTCAAGGAAGAAGACTGGGAGTAGAAGACAGTTATACATGAACTGAGGCTGTGCAGATGCGGTGAGGGATTGCCTACTCATCCTCCTCCTCCTCTTGTGATAAACTGAGTCTCCTCATGAAATTCACTAAAGTGCACAGTGTATCATGAAACCCCTTCTTTTGTCATTTGTAATACTCTTGTGTAGACATGTAGCTATCTTTTATTCTGTCTACATAAGAATAATTTAATTTACCAAGTTAATCAGGAACATACAATCATAAAACTAAAGAGACATTAAAAATTCTAGTGGGTGTTTTCTAGTGTTTTTAAACATTAGCCTCTGAGGAGTCTCTTTAACATGCCCACACAGACAGATACTCATATTATAAACCCCTGGACACCTTTGCAACCCCACAACTGAACATTACTCAGTTCTCAGTCTTTCCAGGGAAACCTCCGGAGAACATCACTTATTTGCAAAGAGATGGAATTTGTCAGATGCTACCCTCCTCACTGCAGAGATATCCAGAATCGTCTCAAACCTGGTTTCTTTACCTGTTAGAAACGAGCTCAATTTGGTAACTCACTCAGGATGATTATAACTTCATAAAATTTAAAAAGTAAGGAACGTAATTTACATAGAATTCTTGTGTAGTTTACTTAGGGCAGTGGTGCTCAAACTTTCCCTTTCCTTGTTCAAAATAAACAGCAGCAGCAAAAATCAGGTTGTTTATTTTTTGTATTTTTATTTTGTAATAATTTTCCTGTTTACCAAGGTAGTTAGGAGGTAGGATAAAAAAGGGGAGGGGTTATGTTAATGCACTTATTATGAAAAGGATATGCTCTTTAACAATTAATCACCAAACTTACAGGGGAAGGTAGAGGTGGGAAATGAAGCAGATGTGTTAAAGAAAATTTAACTGGAAGTTAGGTAACTGGGTGTTGTTTTGAGTTATAATGCCCCCTTTTGCTTAATTCTTATACAGCTATTTGTATTAATACATCTTCCTCTCACTTCTAGTTTGAACAGCACTAGCGTAGAATTATAAATTTGTAACATCTTTTTGTTTAGGAAAAAATGGTTTCATAATCAAATGTGAAGACTTAGCAAAAGAAAATTTTGTTTCACAGTTTTTTCATCTGTCTTGCAAGTAAGCTCACAAATGTTTGTATACATGGCTATGGAACTTATAAATTTTTTATTGTATATATTTAAGGTGTACAACATGATGTTTTGATATACATAGTGAAAGGATTACTACAGTCAAGAAAATTAATATATCCATCATCTCACATAGTTACTTTTTTTGTGTGGTAAAAGCATGTAAGATCTACTCTCTTAGCAAATTTCTAGTCCAATAAATCTCTAGACTTATCCATCCTACATAACTGCATGCTTGTGCCCTTTGACCTACATCTACCCCTTTCCCCCTTTAAATGTTTTGTTCAAGGCTATCAGCATAGATGCCACTTATGAATTCAGTAAAATAAATTAGAAAAAATAAATATGTAAACTCATAGTAAAAATAAAATTATGAAAAATAGCAAAAGAAGTCAATGACACTTTTGTCACTGCATTGGTGCTTTCTTAACTAGTTTAGGAGTCAGAGTAGAAATTTTTGGTAGCTATAGCAGTATCAGAATTCATTTTACTGATCAAATACAAAGCAAAACAAATGGATAAATATTTAAGAAAATGGTTTTTTGATATCTAATTCAGAGAATTCTGTTCTGTGTGTGATTCCAACAATTAATTTGGATATTTCCTTTATTGTGTTTCAAGGAATATTTCTCTGGATTAAATTTGTTATTACCTACATCAGAAACGTGTATATGAAGTGCTATACAGTTCACCGTGCAGTCTCATGTCCAGTACTTCATCTGATTTTCACAATGCCTCTGTAATAGCAGTCAGGAAGGTGGACATATACCTGTGTCACAAAGGAGTTAACTAAATGAGGAAAGAAGCAATGAAAGGCCAAGGTCACATAGCTAATAAATAGAGGAGTCAGGATTTGAATCCAAATCATCTGTCTCCAAATATGTCCAATTTATTACCTCTTCTAGTTTAAGGTCATAGGATTATAATGGTGATAATTACTGAGGTAATTCAAACAATTTATCTGGGGGCCTAAATTACTCAGATAATCAACTGGATATTTTTGGTTGCTTTGCAAATTGAGACATGACCTGAGTGTCACTGAGGGGGAAAAAACCCATACCTACATTTCTAAAAAATGGGATTTTTATACCTCTTATTTCTCAAATATGTAATCTAGGAAATGTTTCTTAAGCCAACAGCTGCCAAAATGTTTTTGTTGGAGAATATAATCTCTCCTCTGAAATACAGACTTCATTAATTCTTCATAGCTTGGTATATTTCACATTACTTTCTTAGGACTCAAGAATCTAAAGTTTTAGATTCTCCTTCTTAATGATGAACAAGGTATACTTTAATGATGTTAAAAAGTATATTAAACTGTACCTATTACCTTCCAGACTGTCTTCCTAATTAATTACCTGTGGTGGGTATATGAACATTACTAACGTACCTAAATAAACATATAAGATAGTCAAGACATTATTATATTAAATGCTAAGTGAACCCTTCTAAAGATGCAGATCTCTTATCAGTGAGATCAGTTGGTTAATGTGAGACCATTTTTCAGGTAGGTGGTCTACAGGTATATATTCGTGTTCCAGAGGTGCTGTTAAATATTTGTCAATTTTTTTTGAACTTTGCATAATATGCACAACATTCCTTATTCACTAAAGAGTTAGCCTGACATGGAAAATTTATGCATGCAAAACCCTTTCTTAAGTGGCTAGTCTTGGCATGCATTACGGTCTCAGATGGTATAGAAAGCATTTGCTCACTTGTAAGTTTCTGGCAGTAGGAAACCGCAACAAGTACAATTGGTGATGTTGGACAAAACAGGGCTCCTCTACAGGTCTGGCAGGCCACTGCCTGGCCTAGAGCCTGACGGGTAACAAATGCTGGAAAAATATTTGTTGAGTAAATGAATGAATGATCCACTAGCTGATTTAGAGGCCTTATCTACTCTATTGCTCCATTCATTGTCTCTACCCCTCAATAACTTGTACTGTCATCAATGGAGAAAAGTGTAGGGAGCCCCCCATCCCTGATAAATGTCAAAAGCATGTAAGTAATGATAATTTAGCCAAAAGAATTAATAGAAACTGAAAGAGAGAGCAAATAGAGGGATGTGATTGACAAAGTGAGGACTGTGATGAGCTAGAACTGGAAGCCCTTGGACCAATGGTTATGTAAGCTGGTCGCTCAGTTCAGTTTAGAACAATCCAACAGACATTTAGTATGTGTCAGGCACCGGGACATAGTGTTAGGTGCTGGGACTACAAGGTGTCTGAAAGTCAGGAAACAGGGTACGCTTGTATTTAAACAGTATTTTAGTTACATTTTAAAATACACTCAGTATATTTTTCTTCAACTTCCAGAAACCTTTTCAGGCTAAATATCTCTAAAATTAAAGTAATGGGGTAATGTAAAAAAAGTATAATAAACACACTGGTTTTTTCTCTCTTTTCAGATTTTTTGGGCATTCTGTAGAATATAACAAATGGACTTTTAGCTTTAAACACACTGGGCATATTATTTCAAAATGTAGTGGCCATTCTATTTAAAAATAAGTTTGTTCTATCGTATTAGTCTGTTTCTGTTGCATATAACAAAAATACCTGGAACTGAGTGACTTACAAAGAAAGCGAAATTTATGGCTTACAGTTCCAGAGGCTAGGAAATCAAAAGTCCAGGGAACACATCTGGTGAAGGCTTTCTTTGGTGACTTCAGTGACGGTGGGGTATCGCATTGCAAAAATAGTGGAACAGAGAGAGCAGAGATACTAACCTCCTCATTCACTCTCCTTTTAAAACCCTCCAAACCACATACACGACCACCATTTTTAACCCATTCACTACAGCATGGCCCTACAGTCTAATCACCTCTTCAAGGCCCCCCTTTTGATAACCAAAATAGGATTTCCTACCCTTAACAGTTAAAATGGGGATTGAGTTTGGCCAGGACATTCAACCCAAGGCACCTATATTTCCTTACTTTTCAGATGCACTAAACAAAGTTTATATAGACAGGTTCCCAAGGAGCTCTATTCTAACAGAAGAGAGGGATATGGGAAAGAAATCATTACACAGACTAAGAACTATAATGGAGAATATATAAGGAACAGAAGTGGCCTCCTATACAAGCGAAAGATTATTGCTCTGGGAGATGTAGTAAAGGGTCAGGAAAGAATTCAAAGGTTGGGTGCTGTCTGAGCAGGATTTTGGGCAATCAATGGGCATTTACCAATAGGACAGGTAAGGAAGGAATTCTAGGCAGTGAATAGGCATAATGCAAGAATGCAAAGGCAGGGCACAAAGTTGTATGTTCAGAGGACTATAGCTTATTTAGCATTGCTTGAAGTTTCAGTGAGAGGCAGTGTTGTGAGTGATGAGTAATCGAGGTAATATCATGTAATATTTTCCTTCGTTAGTGAGTCAAATTTTACACTGTAGAGTTCATGAGGAATCAGCAAAAAATAATTTGGTTAGAGTTGTCAAGAAAGGGCAGCAGTCTCCATGATTCTTGCACAGCCTCTCAACATTCCTATGATTTAAGGGTAGGTTAAAAAAGAAAAAGGGGGGAAACAGGTAGAAGTGGGGATGTTACAAGCAGGCTAAACCTATTTCTTTAATGACGATGTATGACTATCCATGCATGCTCAGTGCTTGAGGAACAGTGGCCCAATTATTTTTCTTTGTGGTACTGTAACTCTTCCACTCTCCAAAACAAAAGTAGAAATTGTTCTAGAATGATTCATTATACTCTCTTCATTTATTTACTTCTCCTTTTTCCTACTTCTCAAATGTCAACAATGGAGTAGGCATGAGGTGGACAAGAAGGGGAAGAGTGGAGGAATGGTAGCGTTAGATGTGAGTGTCCATTTTACCTCTTTCCCTGATTCAAGCTTCACTACAGCAATGGGAATTATTGGTAGCTTGGAAAACTAAAATCCAGAGATCATCTGAAGGTCTTATCTTGGGAACTTGTTCTAGCCTTTTCTGACATTAAATCTCTCCGGCTTTTTTCCCATTTTTTTTTTAACGTTAGAATTTTTACCAGTTAACATTAGCAGAAGTGAAATAACTGAGTTTTATCTGGTTTCTCTCTCCCTCTGGGAGAGAAACTGGATAGTCAGATATCCAGAAGGCAAGCAATTAGAAGAACCTAAGGATAATCAAGATTTGACTGTGCTTTTATTTTAATTGTTGCATTATTTACATTCTTTGATTCCTCCTGGACTGAGCTGATGTGGCTTATATGGTAGAAAGGACATTAGCCAAGGAACCAGGAGGTGGCTCTCTGGATCTCATTCTGCAATTTATGGTGTCTGCAATTAAATGTCCTTGGGTTTGTTTTTTGATCAGGAAAATGAGGGAGTGTGATTATATTGATACTTCTCAAATTCCACTTCGCATCAAATTCTCCTGAGGTGGTTTCAAAATATACAGATTCCCAGATGTGACTGGAGGACATAGCATAGTGGTTGAGCCTGAGAACTTAGCATCAAACTATAGATGTTTAACGCCGGGTCCTGCAACTTATTAACCGGGTAACCTTCAGTAAATTATTTCAAGTCTTCAATATCTCATTTTTCTCATATGTAAAGCAGGGATAACAATAACAGTGTTTCCTCCATGTTGTCCCTGGAAGGGTAAAATGATATAATGCTTTTAAAATAGCAAGTATATTGCCTGTCACATACCAAGCATTCAACAGATGTTATATATTATCATTTGCGTAGCCCAGAGTATGTATAGTGTGTAATCTATGTGTCTGGTGCAAGGTAGATGCGCCATAAATACCTGTCCAGAAAATAACTGTTTTTTTTTTTAAGCAACTTTTTCTTTTGTTTTCAGATCTGAAATTCTTTATTAACCCAGGAATTCCTTCCCTAGGAAAGGTAAAGCTAGTTTGGGAAAACTATTTAGACATTGTACTCAGTCTTTGCTCTATGCTACTCTTAGACGGAGAGCCTCATAATAATTAGAAAATAATTAAATGATAACCAAAAAAAGTCCCACTAGAGTGGGTGAGCTGAGAGAGGAAGGGAATGAGTCTCAGGGACTCTGTTAGTTGGATCCAGCCGGCCAGTATGTAATGCAATGGTGCTCACCTAGGTGCGCCTTTCCATTTTCTCTCACAAGATGCCATAATATTCTGAAAGTCACGTCACAGTAATTGATTTTGAATTACCCACAAAAAAGCAATATTCCATCTTCTGTGTTGTTGACCAAGCAGAAAGCAGAACAACATAACTTTTCAAAAGCTTGAAAATCAGAGCTATCAAAAATCGACAGCGAACTTCTATTCCACATTAACTCGCTGATCAAAACAATCCACGCATATTGAACTGTGTGTTTTTTTTCGGTCGTGGTGGTCCCTCGCCTAATATTCAGCTCGTGGTTCTCCCGGGTATTTTCAGTGAGCAGAGTTGCCAGTGTAGTACCGGCAGGGAGGAAATTGCCTCGGAATCTGTGGAGGTGGCCTCCTAGAAAGATCTCCGGGAGGGGAGGAGCCCTGATTGTCCTGGAAGAAAAGCATGGCCCTATCCGGAAAGTCACAGCGTGCCGGGAGGCTGGAGCTGGCGGCTATGGGTCCTGGAGGTGCCAGACGCCGAGCAGCCGGCCTCGTGGATGGGGCCTGCGCGCCTGGGACGGACCTCAGCGTGTGCAAGGGAAAGACGCACGGCCGGGCGGACAAGCGCTGGCTCCGGCCTCGCCCCGCCGCGCACGGGGTCCGAGCTGAAGCTCACCGGGGCTCATCTCTGCTCGGTGGGCGTAAGGGAAGCCCGCGCTCGGCTCCGCACTGGCAGGCGCCTCTAGGGTCTGGGAGCCTCGGGCCTCCGCCGGGCGCGGCAGCCCCTCCCCCAGGAGCCCGCGTTTCCGCCGGAGACCCGGCGGCGGCGGCGGCGGTGGCGGTGACCAGGACTGTGCCGCGCCTTCCGCCTGGGAGCTGCCCTTGTGCGCCGCGCCCACAATCCGGGGCACTCGGAGTGCCCGGGCCTAGGGGCCAACGCCACGCGACGGAGACCTCCTCAGAGCTGGATGCTGAGAGGGTTCGGCCAGCTCTGCGTTTCGCTCCCTTCGGGGTTGGGTCACTGGGCACCTGCGGTCCCCCGGGAACGAGGACCTGGCCGGGCCATGGTTGACGGCTGCTGCCACGGCGGACTTGGAGGGAGAAGGGACCCCGGGGAACCTTCTTCCTCTTCCAGACTCGCAGCGACAGCGGAGGGCCCGACTCAGCGCTGACAGACGGGAGGCTCGCGGGGGACCCAGTGGGAGACCAAGTGGATCCCGGAACAACTGCTGCCATCGGCAGATTGGGGGCGCCGAGACTTGCGCTGCGAGCGTGTACTGGGGCGTTTCCCTTGTCCCCGAAGACCCTGTCACTGTTCTGCTAAAACAGCCTGTTGTGGAAGCCGATTCTACCTCTTCCCCTCCCTCCCTTCGTTCATCTCTTACCTTCTTCCCCAAAGCGCCACGGCAGATATGCACACGAGTGAACAAGTTAGGATACAGTCAAGTGTGTTTGTGTTGGGAGGGGGCGGTGACGACGTGGGAGAAGATAATGAAAATAAAATGAGAAACAGCAGGGCATGTAACAACTACACACGCGCGCTCAATGTCCCCAGCCTGCTAGCAGTCTTGGCTACGTCCGAGTGGAGGCAAATTGTAAATATTCAGTCCCAGGAGACAATTTTACCTCTTCAGGCATCAGTGGTAGCCCGTGACTTCCTTCCCAGTATTTATTTTACTTTTCAAAAGCATATTCAGATTCCCACCAAAGGGAATGGAGAAGTAACAGCCTTTTGGAAGGCCATTTCTGGGCACAGCTGAGGCCGGCTTCTCAGGGAGGGTGGCCTTTGTCACCTCTAAAGCAGAGGTCACTGGACTCTACTCAAGGTGTAATGTGAGGGGCAGGTCCTTCAGGGGCTTGCGAAAACACCACGCTGTGTTCTCGTGACTGTCCCCATCCCGGCTGAAGGCAAGTGCTTTTTCATAAGGATAATGTGGGTTGCTGAGTAGGAGGGTGGAAAACAAATGGAATCGAGTGTATCCTGACCGCCCCCCACCCCCGCCCCTGTCCCTCCTTCACTGAAACAGATTCCTCTTCACAGTCCAACATTCTGTCCTTCGCTTGCGAGCAACTTCATTAGAACGAGGCAGCCGACGCTGGCTGGCTGCGGAAAACAGGCTCTTGAGTCCTGTCGGTACTGCGTAGTCCTGGAATATTCTTTTATTCAAGAGGCCTCTTCCAGTTGATTCCAACCGGGTTCGGTTATAGTTTTCACAACCGAGAGGGGGCAGCAGATGCACTGCGGTGCCCCGGCGACGTGCAGGAAGAGCACCCTGTTGTCTCTGGGAATTGGGCTAATGAACGTTTTTGGTAGAAGGCAGGACCTACCGCCCTTAAGTCCACCGCAGCAGACGCCAGGCCTGGGGCCTCCGACCCTGAGCACCTGGGGGCATCCCTTGTGCAAGGAAGGGGTGGGCGAAGCCATCTGTGCACCAAACAGTGCCTGTAAACTTAGCGAGCGGTACAGCATAACTAAACAAATGAATTCAAATATATGCAAATGCTATAATTAATAAAATATACAGTCACTTGAACATATTACAGAATCGATTGGAGTTTTCGACCGTCCTTAAGTTTTTCAGTCAAGAGAGAATTTAAAAGTGCAGCTACTACAATCTCGATGGTGGGGCGGGGAGGGGGGGGTGTCTGTCGAATTAGATTGAATTTTGAAAGGATGTGTCTCATTAGAAGTTGGGAACTACTGGCCCATAGAATCCTTTGATTACTGTGGTAAAGATTCCGAGGCATCTCAGGAAGGAAATCAGTAGGACTCAACCAGTTCTGCCCGGGCGTGTGTCTGGTGTGTCTGCGAGCGCGGCGAGGCGACCGCAGCGCAGCCCCCTTCCAGAGCACGGAGCTGTGGCAGCTGGGATTGGTCCAGACCGACTGCAGCTCGTCAGGGGCTGGGTGTTCCTGAAAACCTACTTCATTTCACTTGGTAAGCCAGAGCACTTGAGTTTTCAGAACTGTCGAAGAGGCATTATATTATATCTTCCAAATCCACATTTTTCTTTAAATTAAAAAGTACATTTGTGGAGTAGTAATTTTTTTTTTTTTTTTGAAGAAAAGAAAAATCCAATGTAAAAATTTGGAGGCTATTACAGTCACATCTAAATAGTTTTTTAAAGTGTTAACTTTAAATTATCTAAGAGAAAAACTATGTGATAGTAGCAAGATTGTACCTTAACCCTATAAACCTCATGCACAATTTAAAACTATAATATTCCCTGAAATATCTTTGGAAGGTAGGGAAGAATTATAGTCTTCAATTATAGAATTTATCACAATATGACATTAAGATGTTTTTATTTTATTACAATTATGAACAAAACATATTAACGATATCTACTTTTAATGTAATTTTTCCAATACCGTAACAAATTCTAGAAATGCAACCCTATCTACTAAAGGGAAGAATTTTAATAGCACACTTAATTGTCTGAAATTTCATTAACATAGAAAGTACATATCATGATGTCAGAATATAGACTCTCCTCAAAATAATGATGAGTACTAATTAAGGTAGTATAAGATTTATAGGAAAATATTACATTTGTATCTGAGATAGGTGAGGAGGAAGTAGAAGATGAGAAGGAAAGGACTAAACTGTGGTCCAGGTGGGGGAAGGAATGTGAGTAAATCAGGATGGGAGAATTTCCATATTGGGTTCAAAATCCTAAGAGAAACCAAAGGCCCTACAGCTGCTGAACCACAGGATAGGGTTCACCATGGGATCTGAAAACACAGATTGTTCTTTGTGCCTGAAGATAAACCTGAACAATTTGTAAGTTTGCCAAGGACCTATGTTTAAAAACTGTACCCAGTACCAATCACAAAAGTTTCTTTAAAAAAAAAATTTGCCACAAATTGGCAATAATATGAAATATCAATAATTTCAACATTTACAACAATATATTGATTTATAACACAACTTGACTTGTTTGCTTAATAATAATGGCTATCATTTTCTGTGCCACGCACCAGCTACACAGAGCAGATATTATTAGCTCCATTTTACATGTAAGGAAAGAGGTTCAGAGAACTTAAGCTATGTTCTTAATTTTACACAGCTGGTAACTGGAAAGCTACTTTCTGATTCTAGAGCCGAGGCTTTTTACGCTATCTTGATGCAAACCCTACAACTACAGTGTATCCCTATAAAGGGGGACAAACCCTGGATTCTCAGATATCTGGTGATAGCAAAAATGGGCAAACTTATTTCTATCACGATTTGAGTGATCCAAAACCAAAACTAAATTTAAAAACAAAAACAGAACCAAAACCCTACATGCCACAATGGATCTCAACCTTGAGTTTCTGTATCCCAAATAATTTAGGGAGCTGGTAATAAGGTAGGGAGGAGTCTACAACCTACTTTAAAATTTCAAAAATCTAAGCAGAAATTGCATGATTACTGCAGATAGATTTTAACTAAAATTCCATTGTTTTTGCTTTGCCTGGAATTACATAGATAAAGAGCTATGTAGTCGATCTAAAATAGGAAAATAAATTGACTGTTAATAAATGTAGTTTGTTTGCTAGAGAGTATCTTCAATTGCATCAGGTCCATGGAAGGTTGTAAAAATGATAATAATAAATATTAAAAGGGAGACTTTGGACATGAAAAGGAACCACTGATACATGGTAAAAATCTTATAATACAGTTATTTCATGTGTTTGTTATTAGTTCTGCTGCTTAATAGAAGGTCTGTGATTATAAAGTTTTGCTGCATGTGGGAATTTTATATTGTCTTTCCACAACTCCAATACACAGTTATGTGAAGAACACTACTGTAAACTGGTTGTATTTAAATAATCAGCACCATTCATTTGGGGTCATAAAGGGTTACATGGGACTTTGGAGATTATGCAATAGAAGGTCCCAGAGAACAGTTTCCCTAGCTCCTCCTGATTGCTTCCCTTTCTCTAGTCCAGTGACTCTCAAATATTTTCATCTTAGGACCCCACAAAGTTTTTGTTTGTGTGTGTTTATGTGGATTGCATCTATCGATACTCACTATATTAGAAATTAACATGGGAGAAATGTTTAAAATATTTATTTGTTACTTTATAATAATGATGTCATTGCAAACTCATATTAACATAAATTACATAGTTTTAATGAAAAATAAACATGCTTTCTGAAAAAAATTGAGAAAATATTTTACATTTTGCAAATCTTTTATATCAGGCTTAATAGAGGCAACTGTATTCTCATATTTGCGTCTGCATTGCATCTATTGTGATATGTTGTGTAGGTTGAAGTATATAAATAAAATCAGGCCTCAAAGAGAGATATAGTTGGAAAAGGGAGAAGTATTTCAATAGGTTTTTCAGATAATTGTGGCTAGTCTTTGATACTACTCCAAAATCCTTCAAGTGGTAATTTTTAAAAAGTTAGTTGCAATGTAGAATTTAAATCCATATTAATAAACTTTTCATATTCTGTTACATTAAAACCCACGGTCTATTGAATGTACCCAGGCATGATTTGTAACAGCATGTACTGGTCATTTGGAAATTATTAGTTCAATGAATTATGCAGATCTTCCAAATGTTCTCTGTTTCATCATACAATATAAAAAATATTATATTCATTAATTTTGTTTTATCTGAAAAATTTTTACATAGTAGAATACAAATTTTCCAATATCCTAATTTTTGCATGTAAGTTCAAATTTTATCATTGTCAAAAAATAGTCAGTTGTTTTCCTTGAAGTGACAGGCTCACTTTGTTTATTTCTGAGAAAATATCTGCTAAATATTCAAGTCTGAATAGCTATAGTTTCTCAGTCGGTTGTTCCTTCAAATATAAAAGCTACTCTGTGAAAAAAGTGACTAGTTCAACTTGAAACTCAATTGCATCAGTGCTTTTCCTAGGTAACCATTGTACTTCTGTGTATAGCATAAGTACGTCACATATACGCCTAATTTTGTCCCACAGCATATTAAAATGGCATGCCCCGGAGGGTCAGGATTTAATAAAATAAATGATGTTTTACTGCTTTACCAAGTACATTCTTGAATGAAATTGACTGTGTTATTTTTTATTTTTTTACTGCAAGTGTGTGGTGGTGAAGAATACAGTACTACTACAGTCATGAAAATAGCTTTAATCTCAGAACCTCTGAGTCTAGGAGACCTCCAGGGGTCTATTGGCCCCACTTTGAGAACCACTGCTCTAGTCTTAGAACAGCTGTTATTTGGATCACTCACTTGCGACCTTATATGCTGCCTTATGTTGTTAGTTATCTTCTGCTATCCTCAAATCTAATCTCCTTGCTTAAGAACGCTATCATTTATGTACTTGTATCCTGAGGACTGTTGGCGTGCCTGGCACTCAGTACAATTAGTTTGTTGATGATTGATTGACTAACACGTTGGAATTAGTGGTTCATGTATACTCTTCTGTTATCATGTATCACATCCTAGTTGGTTTTGTTTTGTTCTTATATTATTAAGTGAGGATAATGGTCTTTTGTGGAATATATTTATGCAAAAGAAGGAAAAGAACATTCATTATGATATGTTATAATTTTTCCAAACAGCTAACATCATTAGCAGCCATGTTCATGTGTTTCCTATTTTAGCTACTCCATTGCTGGTACTCAGGAAGCAACCTTACAAACCAGCATGTAAAAATTTGAGTCCAGTTTGTGATTAATTTAAAATGTTGCAATCACTAGCACCACCAGAGGAATGGCTTCTAACAGAAAGGGCTTGTCCAATTTTTATGGACTAGCTGAAAAGCACAGCTGAGCTTTGGACAATTCATTAGTTCCATTTCTTTGAGTCATACAAGACTTCTTAAATATGTGAGAAAATTCTGTTGTCTGTGAGGTCACAAATCCATTTACTATAAATAGCAAAATGCCGGTATTCTGCACTTTTCACACTCTCATGCCCTGGAGTTTTTATAATTAGAAATTGTAGGTATAGTGGCTGAGTCATTCCTTAATCCAGCAAGGGGAAGTGAAATTGCGTAGCTATTGATTGCTGGAAGCAATACCTCATTTTCAGTGTAGGATATTACTTCTCTTTTTGTAGACAGATTTGCTGAGAATAAACCAACACCCATGTGATTCAGTGATACTGAAGAAAGGCCAATAAAGTGGGTAGAGATATACAATTTATATTCTTTTAACATGATTCAAATTTAGATTTGAATTTGCCTAGTAAGAGGTGTGTTATAGGCCTATTCCTCCATAAAGTGGAAATGTCTGATGTCAATAGTTCACTATTAATTCCTCCCACGAGGAGATATATTCAATAAGTTAGGCTCTAGCCACATATGAAATGTGGCTAGTACAACCGAGAAGCTTGATTTCTAATTTTTTAAAATTTTAATTCACTTAAATTTAAAAACAGATTCTCACGTCAGTTATTGAAAACTGTGTTTGAAAAAACTTGGGTAGTTAACCTACTTTATCAACAGTAAATTTTATATAACCTAAATACTGAACAAGTATTTGCAATGAAAATTTAGTAACCAAATTGAGATGTGCTGCATATATATAATCTCCACATCAGATTTTATGACTTAATATGATGAAAAGGACAAGATATCTCAATAATTTTTATATGAAATGACAATATTTGAATATATTGGGTTGAATAAAATATATTATTAAAATCGATTTTACTCGCTTCCTTTTTCTTTTTTTACTGCAGCTACCAGATAATTTAAAATTACATATGTACGTCTTATATTTTGATTGGTCAGAGCTGTTATAGGTTACCTTCCTTCCATCTATGGGGGTAAGAAGGCAAATGAGAAATATTATATCTTAATTTCACACTCATTATGTGAGATACAGACTTGCTTAAAGCAATTGATATCCAAAAATTTATTAGGCATCTGTTCAGCATACTCCAAAGGCTTCTTCTCTTCAGTATTGTTTTTATATTTCTATTATTATGCAGTGTCAGATCTACTTTGCATCCAATTTGCATTCTGGAAATAATTTTCTCTATTTTTTTAGAGCAGTTTTAGATTCACAGCAAAATTGAGCAGAAAGTAGAGTTACCATATAGCCCTGTCCCCACACAGGCGCAACTTCCTCCACTATCAATATCCAGACCAGTGTGATACATTCGTTACAATCCGTGATCCTACATTGACACATCCTGTCACCTAAAGTCCATAGTTTACATTAGGGGTCTTCGTTTGTGTTGTACATTCTGTGGGTTTGGACAAAGAGATCATTTTTTAAAATGTATGTTACATATGATATTTCTTCTTTTCCACTAGTATATTTGATTTAAAAATGGAATTGAAACAAGTGTTTTCAACGGTTTACAAACAAGCATTTTTCTGCTTAAAATGTCATATTATTGTAGAAAAATTGAAAAAAACAAAGTATTTTTTAAAAGTAAAGAAATTAACCAGAGTCTTGCCACTCAAGAAAAAAATATCAAGTAGCAATTTATTTTTAGTCTCTTCTGTCTTTGTATGTAAGTATACACTACAATTATTCTTTAATATTGTTTAATAACTGTTTAATCACTTAGTAAATACTTGAACATCTTTCCATGGAATTATTTTTAAAACTGAATAAGTATTCCATTATATGTGTATACTATTATTTTACCAATCCTAGCTGTGATTATTCTTGTACATAAATTTCTTTTACATATTGATTGCTTCCCTGGACATGCAAAACTTAAGAATTGCTAGGTCAAAAGGTAAGGGCAGTAAGATTCTAGATACACATTGTCAAATTGTCATCAGTAAGTGTTGTATGTGAGTATGATTTTTGCAACACCCTTGCTGAAACCAGATATTATAATTTTAAAAATATCAATCCATTTTAAAGGCAAAACTTGCTGTTTTAATTTGTATTTTTGACTGCTAATGAGATTGAATATTTAAAAATATGTATTAGACAAGAATGTTTCTTTTGAATTGTCTGTTTATGACCTTTGCTTGTTTTCTGCTGTATGGGCATTTATCTTATTATTATGAGGTATCTTCAGAGGTAAGGTTTTGCCATTAATATTGAAAATATTTTTCCAAGTTGACCATTTGCATTTTTTTTTTTTCTTTTTTCATGGCCGGCAACGGATCGTAACCCCCAGTGTCGCGCCCGCACCGGACCGGGACCGGCAACGGGAACGCAACCCTCGGTGTTGCCCCCGCACCTCGCTCAGCCAGTGAACGGCCGGTCTGTATGTGGGATCTGAACCCTCGGCGGGAGCGCCACCGCGCTTCCCAAGCGGCACACTATAGCAGTGCGCCACCGGGCTGGCCGACCATTTGCATTTTAATTATATTTATGATGCCTTTTAATTACACTTCTGATGTTTTAAAAAGAGATGTTTTTAATTTTTATTTTTATGTTAATCCACATGTTAATTTTTTTTCTGTATTGTTTCTTCCTTACCTTCATTGTAATTCAATAAATAGTCACTTGTATTTTTAAATAGATCCTTATTTAAAAAATAGTTCATTCTACTTCTTCTGGAATTTATTTTGGTGTACTTATGAGGCAAAAGTTCTAATTTTATTGTTTTTTTCAAATAGTTAACCGACTGTTTTATCATTTTTTAAATAAGGAATCTTTTCCCACTTTTTAAAAATGATAGTTTTAATGCATACTAAATTGTTTAGCTATACTAGGGTCACTTTCTGCTCTATTCACCTGTTCTTTTCAGACATCAATTCCATGTAGCTTTAATTATTATTTTTATTACATATTTTAATATAGACTAGTGTGCATTCTCCTTTAGTAATCTTTTTTTCCCCCAAAAAAACTTGATTTGTAATGGTTATTGTCTTCAGTCCATTCCTTTTGGTGAATGTCAAAGTTATTTTGTAAAGGTTTTCTTTTCTCCCAAAATTATCACACTGAGATTTTAATTTATACAAGTTTTAAATTAATCTGGGAGATCTGACATCTTTGTTACTGTCAAATTGCATTAGAGGATTAAAATAAGAGAAGGTTTTATATATGTGTCTTTTCCAATCAGACTATATAATTAGTGTTTTGTAAAATATTTCTGACATTTTGCAATAATAGTAATTGTTTTTAAAAAATCCTGTGTTTTTGAAAAGTACTTGTTGGCATTTTCTGATAGTGGAGAAATTTTAATACGAAGAAAGAAGAAAGAGGGCACTGCATACATAGCTTTTAGGACATAAAAGAAACTGGCAAATTACAGTGGACTTTCTACAGGCAGGAAAAATAAACCAATGAAGAGAGGAGGAAGGTGGGAAAGAAGATAGAAAAGAATAAGTAAAGGATAAGTGATAAAGTTACATCAAGAGCAGATTAATAAAATAGAGACCTGAACTTGTAAAATAAACAAAACAAGAGTTGGGGGGTGGAGAAGGGGAGAGAGCGAGACAGACAGAGAAACTATACGTTTTTGATGTAAACTGAAAATACTCAATTTAAATGCCAGAAATCTGGCACAGAGCTACTTTAAATTTTTATGTTGACACATAAATGAAGGAGGTCCTAAAATGTAAAGGGGGAAAAAAGTATTCTAGAAGCCTTACTTAAATTCATTCATTTATTTATTTTTATTGTAAAATATATAAATTGGGGGCCGGCCCTGTGGCTTACTCGGGAGTGTGCGGCGCTGGTGGCGCCAAGGCCACGGGTTCGGATCCTATATAGGGATGGCCGCAAGGTGCGCTCACTGGCTGAGTGTGGTGCGGACCACACCGTGCCGAGGGTCGCGATCCCCTTACCGGTCAAAAAAAAAAAAAAAAAAAAAAAAATATATATATATATATATATATATGTTTTGGAATTATTTTTTAAAACCTTGTACCTAGATTTTCTCTATATATATTTCATTATTTGAGCACAGAAAATATTTTGGAGCTTGTTCTTCATGTTTTATAATGTAATAACTGGAAATCCCTTGTCTAATTGAGGTAGTTTTTATTTGATTAATAATAGTGAATTTTCTTCCATTTATTATTTCTAGGCAGCTTTGTACTGTAATGTCTAGTTGTTTTGGGGAAAAAAGACTCTTTAAGGTAGAAACATCTACAGAAATAGATTACTAATATCTTATCTAGATATATAAGAAAATAATAGGATACTTCACAGCTATGCTGAAAAAAGGGAAGTGTATAGTTTGGATTTAAGGATTCCCAGGGGAGAATGCAACTGAAGATTTCCAAATTTCTTCCTGAAGGTGGCAGTATTTCAGTGACTAAAACTGACAAGCAGAATAGCTGCACCAGAGCTCTCAGAGATCTACGAAGGTATCGTGTTTGAATGTAAAAGTCCCTTCAGCAAGACTTTTCTTTTTCTCGATTTGAATCACATGCCTGTAGGGATACATGCCGCCTGCCTGCTGGGCAACGATTATTTAGGATAAGGACTCAGGAGAGTTAGATAGCATTTTAGTCCCTTACATATTGGGGAAAATTTTTTGGAGGCATTGGAGAAAGAAAAAGGAATATGTTATTAAATTTAGAATTTAGCGTCAAGTCGCAAATGTAAAGAGACAAGAAGCAGAATGAAGTGTTTTATGATTGTCAGCTACCATCTTTAATGGGTGAGTGGCTTTTTAATCTGTACCGCTACTTTTCTTAAGAGATAAGGAAAACTTTCCAAGTGTTTGTGGATATAATGACTGTATAAACAAAACTTTATTTTTGTCAGTAATTAACACATTGCCAAAATGAGTAAGAGCACTAACAGATTCTGGAACAAATATGCTAACAATCAAAAGAAAATGAATTTTATACATTTTAAGCAGCAAACTGTAGGAGGAGAATGTGTACAGATCTGTGTATTTATGTATTAATTAACTAACATATGGGGAAATAAATACACATAAACAAAAAAGGTAAATACAGATGAACGAAATTGTTATCTAAAACGTGAGTGTCAAACTGGTAGTGCTATTTTGTTTTATAATGATTTTTAAATAATCAATAAACATTAATGGTGTTGATGTTCAGGGTTAATTCATCACTTACTTTGATTGGTAAAGGCCACATTAAACTGAAAATAGCCTGGCTGATTTGTAGTACTAATAGCTTAAAATATCTGGATTTATAGTTCTTCCAAAGGAACTAGAAACTACAAAGCCCCAAGTGATGCTGAGAGTTGTAGTCCTCTGAAGTTGTCACCAATAGAGGAGAGAAGCTGACTCTTGGAGTGGCAGAAGCGTGATATTCAGTTTACAATATTCTTTTTTTTTTTTTGTCTTTTTCCGTGTCCGGCAACGGATCGCAACCCTCAGTGTCGCGTAATAACTTCGTATAGCATACATTATACGAAGTTATGCCTGTAGACCTGGGGCCATTGGTGAGGGAAGAATTCATTAGAGGATTACCAGGAGGATTATGAGGTTTTATTTGGATTCCTGGAGCCCTGCTGGTTTACAGCTCACTGCGAAGTGATAGAAGCTTCTGCCTTTGCAATGGAGTGGGTTCTTTCAATCCAATGGACAGAACTGGTCCGAGGAAAAATAAAGCCAGCACTCTGTGTTCCTGTCCCACCCTGTCGGCTTAGCTGGGCGTCATGAGCCCTGTGCCACTCCAGCTGCCCCTCACCCACACACTGCAGCTGTTTCCTTATGAAAACATTTTTTTTTTTTTTGTCTTTTGTCTTTTTCCGTGTCCGGCAACGGATCGCAACCCTCAGTGTCGCCCCCGTACCGGACTGGGACCGGCAACGGGATTGCAACCCTCGGTGTTGCTCCCGCGCCTCGCTCAGCCAGTGAGCGGGAACCGGCCTGCATGTGGGATCTGAACCCTCGGGCGGGAGCGCCGCCGCGCTTCCCAAGCGGCGCACTATCCAGTGCGCCACCGGGCCGGCCCGGTTTACAATATTCTTAAAAATTCTCTTGAAAATAAAATATTTGTCTCCTAGGTTTTTCATCAATCCAGTGTCAACATACACTTCAGTGGAATTGTAAATGCTTTTATGTATAATTATATCAACTTTAACTTTCCTCTCCTTTCTGTCCCAGCTGTATAAATTGTGCCAACTTATGCTGACATTCCATTCGTGAGTACAGTCCCACAAAGTTTTTGCTAGTTTTTCAAGATCTCAGTCTCAGCCTTAGGGATATTTTCTCATAAGTCCCATTCTGTAGTGAATTAATACTCTTTTCTTGCATCATAGGTATTTACTGGACTCTTCCTTTTCTTTTTTACTGTGTACTACCATTGCATGCTAGAGTGAAACCCACTCTTTTCATCAGAAACCACTTTATTTAATTCTTTACTTTCTTTTTAAAAGAGAAGTTTTAGATTCACAGCACAATTGAGTGGAAAGTTCCAAAAATTTGCATACACCTCCTGTCTGCACTCAGTCCACTGTCAATATCCCCACCAGAGTGGTACATTTGTTACAATCAATGAACCTACATTGACACATCATTATCACCCAAAGTCAATAGTTCTCATCAGGGCTCATTTTTGGTGTTATATGTTCTATGGGTTTTTACAAACATATAACATGTATCCACCCTTGCAGTATCATATAGAATAGTTTTGTTGCCCTAAAAATCCTATGTGCCCTGCCTTTTTTTTCCCTCCTTTCCCCCCCAACTCCTGGCAACCACTGATCTTTTCACCATTTCTATATTTTGCCTTTCCCAGGATATCATATAGTTGGAATCAAACAATAAGTACCATTTCAGATTAGCTTCTTTCACCTAGTAATATACATTTAAGTTTCTTCCATGTATTTTTATGGCTTGATAGCTCATTTCTTTTCAGGGCTGAATAATATTCCATTGTGTGAATATGCCAGAGTTTATTTATTCACACACCTACTGAAGGACATTTTGGTTGCTTCCTAGTTTTAGTAATTATGGATAAAGCCGATATAAACATCTGTGTGCAGGTTTCAGTGTGGACATAAGTTTTCAGTTCATTTGGGTAAATATCAAGGAGTGTGAATATTGGATTTTATAGTAAAAGTATGTTTAGTTTTGTAAGAAACTGCCAAATTGTCTTCCAAAGTGGCTATACCATTTTGTACTCCCACCAGCAGTGAAAGAATTCCTATTGCTTCCCATTCTTGACAGCATTTGCTGGTGTTAGTGTTTTGGATTTGGGCCATTCTAATAGGTGTGAAGTGGTATCTTGTTTTAATTTGCAATTTCATAATGACATATAATGTTGAATACCTTTTCTCTTAACATAAATTATTATTTATTATTCTCAGCATTTTGCTACCTTTTGTCAGCATTTTGCCTATGAGATTTATACAAGGCTATTTCAAAAAGTTCATGGAAAAATAGAATTAAAAGATTACATAAATCTTTCCATGAGCTTTTTGAAGATTCCTTGTACATGTTACTCTATGTATCGGTAGTTCATTCTTATTGCTGTGTAGTATTCCTTTGTATGAATATACCATAATTTGTTTATTCATTGTCCTGTTGATGGACATTTAGATTGTTTCTGTTGTTTGGCTATTGTGAATAAAAGTTGTTTGCCACATGTTCTCACTCATAGGTGGGAGCTAAAAAAAAAAAACAAAAACAAAAAAAAAACAAA
>NW_007726243.1:1202425-1220663 GCF_000696425.1 Galeopterus variegatus
AAAAAAAAAAAAAAAAAAAAAAAAAAAAAAAAAAGTTGTTTGAACATTTTTGTATAACTTTTATTATGGCAATTGGTTTTCATTTGTCTAGAAGAAATACATAGGAATTGAATTTCTGTGTCAATAGGTAGCCGTATGTTTAACTTTATAAGAAACTGCCAAGCATTATTTCAAAGGCAGCAATACTTGAGAATTCCAGTTGCCTCACATCCTCACCAACATTTGGTGATGTCATTTTTGATTTTACCCATTGTGTGGGTGTATAGAACATCTCAGTGTGTTGTGTTTTCTAAACATTAATAAACTTTATTTTTTAGAGTACTTTCAGGTTCATAGAAAAATTCAGAGGAAAGTGCAAAGTTCCTATCTCCCCAAACATGTTCAAAGTTCATTAGTTTACATTAGTGTTCACTTAATATTGTACATTATATGGGTTTTGACAAATGTATAATTCCACCCTCCTATCTTTTGTATCATTGCTGTTACTCATTTCACTAATATATAAGCATATATAATCAAATTCATTATTGCTATTATTATTTTGAACAAACTGTTATCTGTTGGATCAATTAATAAGAAAAATACAAGTTTTTATTTTACCTTCACTCATTCATTCTCTGATGCTCTTTCTTTCTTTATGTAGATCTGAATTTCTGATCTATATATTTTTTCTCTCTGAACTTTTATTTATTTATTTTTTTAACATTTCTTAGCCTTCTGGCAACAAATTTCCTCAATTTTTGTTTGTCTGAGAAAGATTTTATTTTTCTTTTGCTTTTAAAGGATAATTTCATGGGTTACACAATTCTAGGTTGCTTTTTTTTTTTTTTTTTTTTTTTTTTTTGATGCTCTTTCTTTCTTTATGTAGATCTGAATTTCTGATCTATATATTTTTTCTCTCTGAACTTTTATTTATTTATTTTTTTAACATTTCTTAGCCTTCTGGCAACAAATTTCCTCAATTTTTGTTTGTCTGAGAAAGATTTTATTTTTCTTTTGCTTTTAAAGGATAATTTCATGGGTTACACAATTCTAGGTTGCTTTTTTTTTTTTTTTTTTTTGCTCTCTATACTTTAAATATTTCACTTCACTCTCTGCTTGCATGAATGGTTTCTGAGGAGAAGTGGGATGTAATTCTTATCTTTGCTCCTTCATAGCTAAGGTGTTTTATTTTTTCTCTTGACTTCTTTCAAGATTTTTTTCTTTATCTTTGATTTTCTGGAGTTTGAATATAATATGTCTAGTGTTATAGACATATTATATTCTTTCTTTCTTTCTTTTCTTTTCTTTTCTTTTCTTTTCTTTTTTGGCATTTATCTTGCTTGGTGTTCTCTGAGTTTCCTGGATCTGTGGTTTGGTGTCTGATGTTAAATTGGGTACATTTTCAGTCTTTATTGCTTTAAGTATTACTTCTGTTCCTTCCTCTCTTCCTTTTCCATTTAGTATTTTCATTATGCGTGTGTTACACCTTTTATATTGTCCCATAGTTCTTGAATATTCCGTTGTGTTTTGTTTTCATTCTTTTTTTCTCCTTGTTTTTCAGTTTTGGAAGTTTCTATTGTCATATCTTCAAGCTGAGAGATTCTTTCCTCAGCCATATTTAGCCTACCAATGACTCTATCAAAGGCATTCTTCATTTCCCTGTTACAGTGCTTTTGATCTCTAGCATTTCATCTTGATTATTTTGTAGATTTTCCATCTCTCTGCTTACACTGCCCATGTGTTTTTGCATGTTGTGTACTTTTTCTAGTAGAGTGCTTAGTGTATTAATTATAGTTGTTTTACATTTCTGGTGTGATAATTCTACATCCCTGCCATATCTGAATCTGGCTCTGATGCTTGCTATGTCTCTTCAAACTGTGTTATTTGTCTTTTAGTATACCTTATAATTTTTTGTTGTTGTTGTTAAAACTGAGCCCTGGTGTACTGATGAAACCCCAATAAGTAGGCTTTTAGTGGTGTACTGATAAAGT
Organism: Galeopterus variegatus; assembly: GCF_000696425.1. Classification (NCBI taxonomy): domain Eukaryota; kingdom Metazoa; phylum Chordata; class Mammalia; order Dermoptera; family Cynocephalidae; genus Galeopterus; species Galeopterus variegatus. The sequence goes on from NW_007726243.1 coordinate 1,204,399, forward strand.
GTGGGGAAAGGGGAGCATTCTATAATCCTATGATGAGGTGCAATGTTTTCATGAGCCTGTGCATCTCAACTGTGAACATCTCCAGTGCTTCTCATTTTTGTTTCCCTCCTTAGATTGAACAGGAAGACTAGAGGGCGCTGGCATTGAATATTTCTCTTCCTGCAGGTAGGTTAGGCTCTGTTAAACCCCAGCAGCTTAGGCTGTCCAGATAGTTTCTCATGAAGACAATACTAGTTAAGAAAAAATAATTCCATTTCCCCTTCCCTTGCCAAAAGCATGAGGGGATTTTTGTCCAATGTTCACTGTGAAGACCTGGTAGATTTCCTAGAGGTAAAACTCACAAAAGTGTTGTGGCTCTCTCATGCCTGGGTCCGCCTGGAGTTTTTTAGTCTCAGACTTGTCCTCACTGAGCCTCCAGCAAATCAGGTTTTCCTACCCTGCTACTGGGTGTTTTGCTCTGGTAAGTTCTGATTCTCTGTATTTGCCTGTCTGTATCTTCAATTTGGGGGGCAGCGGTTTATCCTGTGACCTCACTTCTTTAACAGATGTAAGAAGAACTGTTGATTTTTGTTTGCCCAGTTTTTTATTTGTTGTTAGGACAGAGTGGCAACTTCTAAATTTCTTACCTGCCAGACCAGAAACAGAATTATTTCCTTTTTAATCACAGATGTGAGTGCATTATGCAGGGAGATTGAAGCGATATCTGTATACTCATTTAATTTTTGTACCTAAAGCTTTGGAAAACTTTTAGAGAAAGACATTAATGTGGTGTGATTTTTTTTTCATTTTCCTGAGATGCAGCAGAATAAGAGTGAAAGAAGTACAGAGTAATTCTATTTTCATGTTGGTAGGTAAAACTGAGGTGTGCAAACTTTCAATTTTTTTTTTTGTCCTTTTTGAGACCGGCCACACCGCGCTCAGCCAGTGAGTACTGTGAGCGCACCGGTCATCCCTATATAGGATCCGAACCCGTGGCGGGAGCGCTGCTGCGTTCCCAGTGCCGCACTCTCCCAATTGCGCCACAGGCTCGGCCCAACTTTCAATTTTTTATCACTCACTATTCAAGTATGATTTTGAAAGTGTTATGAGATGGTAAAGTAGACACAACCTCGAACATCAACAAAATGCATCCTTATCCCATCTGTCCCTCACTCCTCTCTAGCACCCTTACTGTGAGCGGCATGGGACCCAGTTTGTGGTAGAAGGGAGATGATAAGCACAAGTTGACTACATTTCTTTTTAATTTTCTTTCTTTGAAGTGTCACAAAGAGGTTGTTTTTTTCCAAGCTGTCAAAATACAAATGTTCCTGAACTATTAAATATTTCACTAGTGTGGTTAATTTTTCCACATGGATTAGCATCCCAGAAAGCTCAGAAAGTAATTTTTTTGGAGACTCTTGTTCTCTGTCACAACTCTTATTCTTGGCATTTAGTAAGCAATACATAGTATTTTCCCAACTTCAGCTCCCCAGAAAAATAGGTTCCTAATGCCTTATAGGTATTGTTTCCATACTTCCATGCATAGAGTAATATAACCTGATGAACATAATGTTCAAAGATGATCTCAAAGTTTATAGGTGAGTGAAATAACCTTTGGTTAAGGGATCAAAACATATCAGGGAGCTAATGGCACTGAAGACAAACATGTTAAGGCCAGCAGTTGGTACCAACAGTTTTAAAAATCTTTGTGCCATTTTGTCTGGGTATTACACTTCAGAGTTATTCCAGTTACAAAGTTATTCATCCTAACACTATTTATAACAGCAAAACTATTAATATCTGGGAAATAGAAAAAAGCAAATAAACTTTTAATCCTGTTAGTGGAAAGCCACACAGTCACTGGAATAACTTTGAACATGTTTGTCTTCTATGCCATTAGTTTCTTTACCTCTTTTTTGATCCCTTGACCAAGGTGATTTCACTCACTTATGAATTTTTACATCATTTAAAAATATTACATTCATCAGATTGCAGAATTTATGTAATTATCTTATTGACACCCATTAAACTGTAAACTTGCTGAAGAAGGTTCTGTCTTTCTCATGTGTGTTTTTCTTTAACATGGTACCTAGTACTAGATTTTTCAAGAGAAACACAGATGAGAAAGACAAAGTCTCTCAAATGAATTTCAGTTACCATGGTTTAATGAAATAGCACCAGTATCCCCAAAACATGGTTCAAATGTCAGTTACTATGGTACGTTAACAGTGACTAGTTGCATAAAATGCAAACTTTGTTTCTGAGCACAAGTCAACTACAGTACGTTGCAGTATCCAGAAAGTGAACCAAAGACTATGGCTGCCATGTCAAATTCTCTGTTTGGTAGAACTCCCACTCTTCCTTCTAATTTTTCTTAAATTGTAGTAAAAAATACATAATATAAAATTTACTATCTTAGCCATTTTAGAGTGTGCAATTCAGTGGTATTAACTATATTTGCATTGTTGTATAATAATTCTCTAGAGCTTTTTTATCTCGTAAAACTGAAACTCTGTATTCGTCATACAACTTCCAACTTCCCCTCCCCTCAGCTGCTGGAAACCACCATTCAACTTTCTGTTTCTAATGGAGTTTGGGTGTGTTGTCCCCTCCAAAACTCATGTGGAAATCTGATCTCCAATGTGGCAGTGTTGGAAACTGATTGAGTCGTGGAGGCGGATCCCTCATGAATGGATTAATGCTCTCCCTGGGGGAGGAGGGAGGAATGAGTGAGTTCTCGCTCTGTTAGTTCCTGCAAGAGCTCGTTGTTTATAGGACCCTGACACCTCCTCTCTCTCTCTCTTGCTTCCTCTCACCATGTGATCTGCTTGTGCCCACTGGCTCCCTGCCACTTTCCACCATGGGTAGAAGCAGCCTGAGGCCCGTGCCAGATGCAGCTGTCCCAGAATCGTAAGCCAAATAAACCTCTTTTCCTTATAAATTACCCAGTGTCAGGTATTTCTCTTATAGCAACACAAATGGACTAAAACAGTTTCCATGCTTTTGACTACTATAGATATTGTATATAAATGAAATCATACAGTTCTTTTTTGACCCTCTAGTTATTTTATGTGCCTTATTCATCATGTGGCCATTTCACAAAGGGAGGGATGAAGGAGGGGAGCCATGTTTATGTACTATGTTAAATATTGGTTAAGTTTATTTTTCTTATCATTTTAAACAAAAACTTATAAATAAAGTCACCACATTTTCTTTCTAAAACATAACGGATGGTCTTGCATTAAATCACTGTCAATCCCTTCTAGCCAGAAACCACTGGGAACATACCTGTAGCTGAACAAGTTGGGTATATTTCTCGTTGCAGCAAGGGAAAACACATACCAAGAGAATTGTAATGTGTTTTAGTAAGAAGATATTAAATAAGATTTATTAAAGGATTTGAGTTTTGGATGGGTAATTTTGAGAAAGGTTTAAGGAAACAGAATTTGCTTTCAGGAAGTAAGGGCAATTCTATGATTGGGTATCTCAATAAATCTTATTCACAGAGGATAGACTAAAGCAAGGATAAAACTGTAATTGGTAAAGAAGCAACAGGAATTCATATTAGCCAGGAGAGGGGATGTTTGGTATTTGAGGGGTTCCTCCAGTGACCTTATTTGGGTCTGTGCTTAGACAAAATAATGAAGTAATCTTGTTTTGTCTTACTTTATCATGGCCACAGAGTGGTCTTGCCCGATATTGATTTTCTGTGATACTGTTTATGTTCAACAGAGGAACAACATGGCTTAGCCACTAGTGTCAGTCCAGTTTGTGATAACACTGACACCTGGCTGTGTGAGTGTCAGACCAGTTTCTGGATTTCAAGACCTGCTATTTCCTTCTTCACCACTTTTGGAGATGTGTAGGTTTGGAATAGGAGAAATGTATGATTCAGCATCAGTTTCACCATTTACTAGTAGTGTGATCATGGGCAAATGACTTACTCCCTATCACTCCAGTTGCCTATCTGGTATCTACCTCAAAGGAACATGTTGCACATTAAATGAGATAATCTAGAGTGTTGAGCAGATTAATTCTTACAGAGTGAGAACTCATGTTAGCAATAAGTGCCTCTCAAGTTCTTTCTCATGGAGGATTCTTTTACTCATTTAAGAAACACTTTTTGGGAGACTGTCATCACCAGCACGTGCTAGAGATACAATGGTGAATAAGACATGCGTAGCTTCTGCCCTCACAGAACCTGCAGTCTAGCATGAGTGTCAGAGAATCCAGAAGGCAATTTATCAGAGGGGAAAAGGTTCTCTAAGAGGGATATTGGAGTCCTTAAAATAGCTTAGCAGGGCTGGAGAACTGTCTCTAGGAGAAAGTGATGTCTATGATAATATCTAACAGATAAATAGAGTTATCTGGGGAAGTGCTCTAGGTAAGGAATAGCATAAGACAGAAAAGTGAGAGAGAACATGGCACAGAATGTTCAATGGGAAAACTAACTAAAAAACAGGAGCAGAGAAAAAATTCTCACTTTTTAAGTGCACTCTATACGAAATAATTTTTGTAATTTCAAATCTTGCATATAATTTTATTTTCTACTACAATAATGATTAAAGCTCAATAATTAATTAATAATAATACAATGCTTTGAAAATACAGCATGCAGCACATTTGCTAACAAAATGATGATTAGCATGATTACTGTTTCAATATAGCCTCTGTTTGCTATGTGCCCTGGGACTTCCAACTGTCTGCTAGCTTTCATGCACTAAAGACAGCTGCTTCACAATAGGGCTGATTTTGTGGCTATTTTTGCCCTTTTCTTTCCTGGGTTGTGAATGAACCCAGGAATAAATAATAATGGAAAGAAAAAAAAGTAGTCTGAATGACTTCCAAGGTTTTTTTTTCTAACAAGTCATTCTACAATGTCTACTACTCTCCCAGTTTCTGCTATACTAAAATCTGCCTAAAAAGTACTGGAGGTCTGTACTGTGAAGCAAATGCACCAAGGACTATTTTTGGTTATGTCAGAATATAAACTTTCTTGATTAGGGTCCACCAGATAAATATAACTTTCTGTGGATTCCTCTATTACCCCTACTATTGCGCACAATTTCCAAAGAAATAACTGATTAAACGAGATTGTAGCAGCTTGTTTCATTTCCCTTGATAAAAAAGACTCCAATGTTGTCATCTTTTGCTATTATAAAAACACAAAACAATGCTATTAAGTTTTAATTTTGGTGAACATCTGAAAGAACTTAGTTTACAATTAAACACTATCCTACAGTAGTTTTTTGTTTCTGCAATGAGTAACAAGGATAAATATATATGGGTGGCAGCATCCTATTGATGAGAACTACCTTGGGTAATAGACATAGTTCCATGAAAATGTTGGCTTTAACCCAGTTGCTGTGGATTGATTGAACTGTGTCCCCCAAATTTCATATGTTAGAAGCTTAAGTCCCACTGTAACTGTTGAGGGAGGGAAATCCTATTATGGTAATTGAAAGGTGGGGCCTTGAAGAGGTGATTAGATGGTAGGACCATGCAGTAGTGAATGGATTCATAATGGTGGTTGGGGGGTGGTTCTCAGGGCTTTAAAAGGAGAGCACATGCGTCTCTCTCTCTCTCTCCTTCACCATTTCTGCCGTGTGAGACCCCTGTATTGCTGTTAAACCACCAACAAAGAAAACTCACTGGATGTGTTCCCTGGACTCTGTACTTCCTAGCCTCTGAAACTATGAGCAATATATTTTGTTTTCTTATAAATCACCCAGTTCCAGGTATTTCTGTTACAAGCAACAGAAAGGGACTAATATACAAGTCTAAAGAAAGTTTCTGGTAAATTGTTCTTAGCATTTAGGAAGTTCTTTTCAGTTATCCACTGTCTCAAGTGATGCCTACACTTGGTTGGCTGGCAAGATAAGCTGATTTGGCTTAGACTGTGCTAAGAGTTATAGGCCTGGAAATAGTTGAAAACATGTTTTTATTGTGGGTGTTGAATACTTACAGCTATGTTTTGGCCTAAGTTATGGTCCTTATCATCAAGAGCTTACTTGTGGTAGGCTAGAAAAGAATTATTCATAAATATATTTATACTAAATTGAGCAAATTGTGGCAAGTTCAGTAGGAGATGACATAAATCCATGCTGAGAAGGGAGTAGAAAAGGGAGAGACTACTCAGCTGGGTAGTATTCATAGCAGAGGTGGCTTTTGGAATGGGTTTTGAACAATAGGAAGTATTTCAAACAGCAGAGATGGGGTTAGGGGTGGGAAGAGAAAGAGCATTCCAGGACTTGGCAGTGGTACTGAGCAAGAGAGCAATAGGTATTCAGTTTTGTCTATTCTATTTCTGGCCTCTTGTTAGGTTTAAAGTAAATATTGATAGTTAAGAACTTACTATTTCCATTTCATTAATTGTTTTCTGGCTGTTTTGTAGATCTTTCATTTCATTTTTTAAAAAATATTTTATTGAAACATATAGATTGTACATATTTGTGGGGTATTGAATTATATTTCAATACATGTATACAATGTGTTATGATCTCTCCAGGGTAATCATTGCAAAACTTAATTATGTCTTTGTGATGTGCACATTTGATCTCCTCTCTTCTTGTTGTTTGGTACATGCAGTAAGTCATTGTTAATTATAGATTCCCTGCTTGACCGTACACTGATAGGACTTATTTTTCCTATCTAACTGTAATTTTGTGTCCATTAACCAGCCTCACTATCTCTCCTCCCCCTGCCCCTTTCCTGCCTCTAGGATCCACAGTTATCTCTCGTTTTAACAGTTGAACTTGCTATTCTTATTATTTATTGTTTGGTTTTTTGTTTTTTGTTCTCTTTTTTAGCTCCCATATATGAGAGAGAACATTCAGTATTGCTCTTTTTGTGCCTGGCTTACTTCACTTAGTATAATTTCCCCTACGCTCATCCTTGCTGCATTATTGATAGTTAAGGACTTAACTATTTCCACTTTGTTAATTGTTTTCTGGCTGTGTACATCTTCTGTTTCCTTTTTCCCTCTCTTCTTGTTCTCCTTCATGATTTGATGACTTTTTTTTTGTAGTGGTATGCTTTATTTCGTTTCTCATTTTCTTTTGTGTATCTACTATAGGTTTTTGCTTTGTGGTTACCATGAGGTTTACATAAGATATATGTATTAATCTCTTTTTGTGTTGCTATAACAGAGTACCAGAGACAGGGAAATTTATAAAGAACAGAGGTTTATTCAGCTTATGATTCTGGGACAGCTGCATCTGGCATGGGCTTCAGGCTGCTTCTATTCCTGGCAGAAAATGGCAGGCAGCCGGAGGGTAGAAGCAGATCACATGGTGAGAGGAAGCAAGAGAGAGAGAGAGGAGGTGCCAGGGTCTTTTAAACAAGCAGCTCTCATGGGAACTAGAAAGGGAGAACTCACTCACTACCCCACCCCCCAGGGAGAGAATTAATCCATTCACGAGGGATCCACCCCCATGATTCAAACAGCTTCCAACACTGCCACATTGGGGATCAGATTTCCACATGAGTTGTGGGGGGACAACACATCCAAACTCTATTAACATCTTATACTTATAACAGTCTATTTTAAGCTGATAGCAAATTAACTTCGATCACATATTAAACCTCTACACTTTTATTCCCCCTCTCACATTTTATTTTATTTTTTTTTAATTTTATTTTGTCAATATACAATGTAGCTGATTATTGTGGCCAATTACTGAAACTTACTTCCATCTTCCCTCTCCCCCCTCCCTCCCAACAACCTCATATCTGCTCACTTGTCATATCAGATTCAAGGAATTGTGATTGTTGTGTCTTCATCCCTCCCACACCCAAGTTTATTTGTGTATTTATTTATTTATTTTAGCTCCCACAAGTAAGTGAGAACATATGATATTTCTCTTTCAGTGCCTGATTTGTTTCACTTAATATAATTCTTTCTAGGTCCATCCTTGTTGTTGCAAATGGCAGTATTTCATTCGTTTTTATAGCATTGTGTTGTGTAGATATACCACATTTTCCGTATCCACTCATCTGATGATGGACATTTGGGGTAGTTCCAACTCTTAGTATTGTAAAGAGTGCTGCAATGAACATTGGAGAACAGGTATACCTTCGACTTAATGATTTGATTCCTCTGGGTATATTCCCAGCATTGGTATAGCTGGGTCATATGGTAGATCTATCTGCAATTGTTTGAGGAACCTCCATACCATTTTCCATAAAGGCTGCACCATTTTGCAGTCCCACCAACAATGTATGAGAATTCCTTTTTCTCCACAACTTCACCAGCCTTTATCGTTCACAGTCTTTTGGATATTAGCCATCCTAACTGGGGTGAGATGGTATCTCAGTGTGGTTTTGATTTGCATTTCCCAAATGCTGAGTGATATTGAGCATTTTTTCATATGTCTGTTGGCCATTCATATATATTCCTTTGAGAAATGCCTATTTAGCTCTTTTGCCCATTTTTTAATTGGGTTACTTGTTTTTTTGTTGTAAAGTTGTTTGAGTTCCTTATACATTATGGGTATTAATCCTTTGTCAGATGTATATTTTGCAAATATTTTCTCCCACTCTGTTGGTGGTCTTTTAACTCTGTTAATTGTTTCTTTTGCTGTGCAGGAACTTTTTAGTTTGATATAATCCCATTTATTTTTCCTTTGGTTGCCGGTGCTTTTGGGGTCATATTCATGAAGTCTGTGCCCAGTCCTACTTCCTGAAGTGTTTCTCCTATGTTTTCTTTAAGAAGTTTTATTGATTCAGGGTGTGTATTTAATTCTTTAATCCATTTTGAGTTGATTTTAGTATATAGTGAGAGGTATGGGTCTAGTTTCATTCTCCTGCATATGGATATCCAGTTATCCTGGCACCATTTTCTGAAGAGGCAGTCTCTTCCCCAGTATATAGGCTTGGTGCCTTTGTCAAAGATCAGATGACTGTAGCTGTGTGGGTTGGTATCTGGATTCTCTATTCTATTCCAGTCTGTTTTTATGCCAGTACCATGCTATTTTGGTTATTATAGCTTTGTAGTATCGTTTAAAGTAAGGTAGTGTTATGTCTCCACCTTTTTTTTTTTTTTTTTGCTCAGAATTGCTTTGGCTATGTGTGGTCTTTTGTTATTCCATATAAATGTCTGGATAGATTTTCCCATTTCTGAGAAAAATGTCATTGGAATTTAGATGGGGATTGCATTGAATTTGTATATCACCTTGGGTGGAATGGACATTTTCACAATGTTGATTCTTCCAATCCAAGAGCATGGGATATCTTTCCATATTCTTGTGTCCTCTTTAATCTCTCTCAGCAGTGGTTTGTAGATCTCATTATAGAGATTTTTCACATCCTTGGTTAACTCTGTTCCTAAGTATTTTATTTTTTTGGTGGCTATTATAAATGGGCCAGCTTTCTCGATTTCTCTTTCTGCATGTTCATTATTGAAGAATAGAAATGCTACTGATTTTTGTGTGTTGATATTGTGTCCTGCTACTTTGCTGAAATTGTTTATCACCTCCAAGAGTTTTTTTGTAGAGGCTTTAGGGTGTTTGATGTATAGGATCATGTCATCTGCAAAGAGGGACAGTTTGACTTCATCTTTTCCAATCTGAATGCCCTTTATTTCCTTCTCTTCTCTGATTGCTCTGGCTAGTACTCTCTGGCAGTGTACCTCTCTGGTTGGTGTACACTCGGCCAGGCTTGGGATGGAGTCCGGTGGTGGCTAGGCCTACCTGCTGGGTTACGCTCTGGCACTGTGGCGCATGTGGCCTCCACGGATCTCAGGCCACTCCAGCGGGTGCCTCTCTGATTGGCATGCACTCGACCAGGCTGGGGATGGAGTCCGGTGGTGGTGAGGCCTACCTGCTCAGTTGTGTGCTGTCACTGCAGGGCATGTGGTCTCCGTGTATCTTGGGTCTCCCTGGTGGGGCACCTCTCTCCACATTTTATGTTTTTATGTCACAGTTTACATACTTTTATTTTGTGTATACATTAGCATATAATTGTAGTTATAGTTACTTTTAATACTTTTGTCTTTTAACCTTTATAACAGAGCTATAATGATTTACATACTGCCATTACAATATTAGAGTATTTTGAATTTGACTATATATTTATCTTTACCACTGAGTTTTATGCTTTCATATGTTTCATATGTTACTAGAGTCCTTTTGCTTCAGCTTGAAGAACTTCCTTTAGCTTTTTTTGTAAGGCAAGTTTAGTGGAAATGAATATGTTCAGCTTTTGTGTGTCTGGAAAAATCTTTATTGCTCTTTCATTTCTGAAGGACAGTTTTGTGGATAAAGTATTCTTGATTGGCAGGATTTTTCTTTTTGCAGTTTGAATGTATTATTCCATTCTCCTGACCTTCAAGGTGTCTGCTGAGAAATCTGCTAGTAGCCTTATAGAGATTTCATTGTATGTGACAAACCTCTTTTCTCTTCCCACTTTCAAAATTCTCTTTATCTTTGATTTCTGACAGTTTGATTATAATGTGTGCCAGTGAAGCCTTCTTTGGGTTGAACATATATGGAGAGCTTTGAGCTTCATGTACCTGGATGTCCATATCTTTTCTCACATTTGGTAATTTTTCAGCCATTATTTCTTTAAATAAATTTTCTGTTCCTTTCTTTCTTCTCCTTCTGAAACATCAGTTATGCATATGTTAGCCCTATTGATGGTATCACATAAATATCGTAGGCTTTCTTCATTTTTTTTCCTTCTGAGTAATTTAAAATGACCTGTCTTTGAATTTGCTGATTATTTCTTTTGCTTGGTCAAGTCTGCAATTGAAGCTATCTATTGCATTTTTTTTTTTTTTAGTTCAGCCATTGTATTCTTCAGTTCCAAAATTTGTTTGGTTCTTTTTTATGTTTTCCATTTCTTTGTTGAGCTTCTTATTTTGTTCTCATATTGTTTTCTTGATATTGTTAAAATTGTTTATCTGTATCCTTTGGTGGCTCATTGAACTTCTTTAGAACAATTATTCTGAATTTTTTGTCAGGCAATTCATGCATCTCCATTTCTTTGGGGTTGGTTAGTGGAAATTTATTGCATTCCTTCAGTAGTGTCATGTTTCCCTGATTCTTCATGATCCTTGTAGCCTTTTGTAGGTTTCTGCACATTTGAAGAAGCAGTTACTTTTTTCAGAATTTATGGACTGGCTTTGGTAAAGAAAGCCTCATCTATGGTGGAGTGGCACACTGAAGCATGCTTTGGCACCAGATCCAGTAGCACTGGGTCTAGTGGCCCGAGGTACCAACTATGGGACATGCAGTGGCTTTGGGTTCAGGGGACATGTTTGTTACCTCAGACAGCTGGGGTCCACACACTGGTAACTGCATGGTCCTTGATGGTGAGAGACGTGGGGAGACCACAGTGGCTGTGAGGACTTTTGGGGCCCTAAGTGGCACCTCCAAGTCCTACAGGAAGGGACCAGGGCAGGTTGCAGTGGAGACTGGGGAGAGCAATGTGCATACACTTAGCTGTAGGGGCCAGTGGCAGGGGCCAGCTGCAAGTGTGTGAATGGTGGCAGGGGCTGTCTGCAGGCAAGTATATAATGGAGAGGGCCAGGGCCAATTGCAAGGTCAACTGCTGGTTCACATGTACAATGTTGCCAGCTGCATGCACACACAAAGCTGCAGTGGCTGGGGCTGGTCTCATGCACACATGTGGCTGCATGGAGTCAGCTGTGGGTATGTGTATAGCAGTTGGGGCAGCTCTAGCAGGGTGAGTGGACTCAGGGAGCTGGAGTCTGCAAATGTGAATAATTACAGGGCCCTTGGCAGCAAAAGCTATTGGAGTCCTCAGTGGAGCAGGTCACTGAGGTCCATGACTGGAAATACTATGGGTCCTCAGTGGTAAAAGCTGTAGAGAGTCTATGGTGGCTGCTGCGACTGCTGAGATCCTCAGTGGTGAAGGCTGTTTGGGTCCTCTGCAGATCAGGCTACTGAGGATGATGGCAGATACTGATAGCCCCTGCCCTTCTTTTTTTGTTGTTGTTCTTAGGTGTCTCCAGATGTCTAGCTATGACAGTCTCCACAGTAATCTGGGTGGGGTGAAACTGCAGTGGGTACTTCAGGCAGTGCCCTGAAAGACTGTGGAGAAGGGTTGTTCATCCTGCTCTCCTTTACTCTGTGAGGGGAATTCATGTGCTGGGGCATTCCCTCTTGATGCTGAGTAGTTCTGGCCATGGGGATGGGATGATATAGGAGAAATGAAACTGTTCTTTCTCCCCATTTTGTACAATTATTCTCATTTTGTTTTTGTTTTGCTCCACAGAAAGCTGTGTTGCTGCAGCTTCTTAACTGGACTCCTGAGCACTCCCAGAGCTATTTTCCTTTGTCGATAGCTGTCTAACTGTTTTCGTCTGGGGGGATGAAGGCTGAGCCTTCACAATCTTGGTGATGTGACCCCTGACCTCTCATTAAAAAGGGTGACTCAATGTCCCAGTCATGTTGGGATAGTCACAGTTTATACCTTCTGACTTGTGGTAACTATGATAGGCTGATTAATGTCCCTCAAAGATGTCCCTGGAAACTGTGTTGCCTTACATGGTAAAAGGGACATTACAAATGTGATTAAATTAAGTGTCTTGAGATGGGGAGGTCATCCAGGATTATCTGGGTGGGCCTAGTGTAATCATAAGAGTACTTGTGAAAAGAGGCAAGAGGATCAGAGTTAGTAGTAGGAGATGTGATAATGCAAGTATGAGGTTTGAGTGGTATGAGAAAAGGCCATGAGCCAAGATATACAGGAGGCCTCTGGAAGCTAAAAAAGACAAGGGTATAGATTCTCCTTTTAGAGCCTCCAGAAGGAGCCAGCCCAGCAAACACCTTGACTTTAGCCTAGTGAGACTGATTTTAGACTTCCAACCTCCTGAATTATAAGACAATGCATCTGTGTTGTTTTGTGGTAATTTGTTACAGCAGCAATAAGTAACTAATGCAATAACTGTACTAAGCCTTTTCACACTCTCAAAAATAGTCTGGTTTGGAGATAAATTATATCTATATTCTATGCATAGGCCACAGCAGCTTAAAAATTCATGGTTCTGTCAAGAGTCATTTTAGAAAGTAAAATTTAGGTTGATCTACTTTGATTATCAGGGATTAGACCTTGGAGGTCTGAAATTGGATCATGTATACATACATATGGGTAATTACCAGTGAACAGATTAAATGAGGTGAGGGAACAAATGGGGAGATGGGGTGTTACACTGAATTCTTTACTTCAGCAGCCTCTTGTGTTCAGATTTCCATGGGATCTTAATCAAAGGCTTAATTTGGCTTAAATCATGTCTAGATCTATTTGATGGATTTTGAAATAGACAAGAAATAGAATTTATGATGAAGTTTTCAGAGCCATATCTCCAGAACAGTTGGGTCTATCTGCCTTTTACATTCATGTATAGTCATAGGGAATTCATTTGCATAGCAGCATCTGTCAGTTCATTTTTCATAAAATATATAGCAAGGATATTTTCTTCTGAATAAATATTTCAATTATCTACTCTTTATTTTTAAATAAATGTAATAATTTCTAATACCATGAATTCTTAAATCAAAAAGTCTCCTGAAATATTTTAGTCAGGAAAAAAACCCCCAAAAAACCCAGCTGTCAATTTCTGTAACTTCTGTATTGCTTGAGGGATTAACTCTACTCAATTTTTTTTTATTTTTAAAATGTTTTGATTCTTCATGGATTTCCCACAAATTTCTGAGGCATTCTTTGTAGGAGAATTAATTTAAGATGGCAACTCATTCATATATATACCATAATGGTGTCTTGGCCCAGTTTATGATATAATAGAGAAATTCATTTCAGTAGTGACTAAGTAAAGCAGTAAAATAAATCTGTCTTTGTGACACCATAAAAGCCATCTATTTCTGTCTCATTATTTCTTGAGCTTTCAGATTTGATCAAATACCTATATAAATGAGTGATTAAATTATATACTAATTTTAGTTTTCAGAATGATATTAAAAGATTTATTTTTATATTTTAATATCTTATAAAACAGGCCCTCAGAAAGTTATTATTGTAGACTATTTTTATCATTTGCATTGATAAAATATTACTTTACACTATAATTGTTTTACTAATGAAGACTTTGTGGCTATTTGACTTTTCATATCAGAGTATATGTGGTCCTGATCTTACTTTCACTCAGTTTTATTCTGTTCTAAATTTAAGGCATTGTATATTAATTAGAACAACTGTAGGGAAAAGTCAATAGAAGAAACAAAGAAAATGAAGTAGAAGCAAAGTAAAATTTAGATTATGAAACAAAAGTTACCATAAATTAAAATATAGCAATAATTTATGAACAAGCTCTCAAAGTAAATATAACACATAAAAGAAAAATTCAAACATGGATTAAAGGATTATTCTTAGTAAAAACTTTCTTCGTAAGTATCCAAGACCTCAGAAATAAAAGCGTTAGATTGAAGAGGCTGTGAAAATGATAAGATAAAATAATGGTAGGTGATGGCTGGAAAAGAAAAGATCAAAAGAAGAAACAAATTATTTAAAAACAAATATATGTGTATCAAGAATTGTAAAGTGTATGAAAATAAAATGACATTGAAAAGTCAGATTGAATAGTGCAGTCTCACATACGCAGTAATTAGTAGATTGAAAATCAATCCTAATTCCTGGGAGAGCAGGAACTCAGTCCCATAAACAACTGGGACCAACCCCTTATGTTAAACATTTTCATCCATTACTATATTAAGTGATTTGTTGGGATAAACAAACTTTTATCAAAAGAAAAAAACAGTAACAAACAGAAATGACCTAGTTTGACCTAATTCATATTTTTAGCAATTTCCTGAAATCTTTTCCAAAGCTAAGATTTCGTGATTGCTGAACAGGATACTCTACAGGTAAGGAAATCCAATCAAATTATTTCGACTGTACATCTGCTCTTTGATGAAGACAAATGGTCTATTCTGCATATAGAGTTGCATTATTTTAGATACTTGACATAACTGAGGTCACTTATTCTCCTCCATTTTTAGATTTTGTGAAACATCAAGCTGGATCTTTTGGGTGATAGCCATATTTCTAAAGTTTGTGGGCTGCATTTGTAACATACCAGAGGAAACAGTCAGAGCCACTCAATAGTCTAGGCAAAGAAATGTGTGGATGACTCAGAGGTCATATAAATATTGCACAAAATGTTCCGTGGGTGTATGTGAAAGAAAGCTGTAAACTGTAAAGCCACATAAACCAAGTGTTTTATCATTCATATATTTGTATGTATATACATACATAATTGTAATTAAGAGTAGTTACATTTATGACACATTGGACTTGTAAATTCAAATCTTAGATATACTTCAGTAAGATTCCTTAAACTGTGTCTCACAGTGTGCATCAGTATTAGTGGGTAACTGATTACTAACAGTCATGTAAGTTAAACCTCAATTAACTAAGACCTGAAAATGATTAATTAACTAGGTATGTCCTTAAATATATGTGAGAAAATTCACAGTAAGGAAACATCTGCATATATGAGGTACTTTGCTATGGGTTAAATGTGTCCCCCCAAATATCATATATTGGAAACATGACCCCCATTGTAACCATTTTAAGAGCGTGGGAAATCCAATTATGGTATTTGAAAGGTAGCGCCTTTAGATTGTGAGGACTGCGCCCTCGTGAATGGATTGATCCATTCATGGAGTAATGGGCATGGTTCTAATGGCTTTAAAAGGAGAGCAAGTGAGAAGCTTAGCTCTCTTGCTCAGTCGGTTCTTGCCATGTGATACCCTGAGTTGCGGTAGAGAGTCACCCCACCAGGAAGAATACCCTCCTTGGATGTTTTCCCTGGACTTTGGATATCCCAGCCTGTAAACTGTAAGAAGTAAATTTCATTTCTTTACAAATTACCCAGTTTCAGGTATTCTGTTATAAGCAACAGAAACAAACTAATACATACTTCAAAAAGTTCATGGAAAGATTCACATTATCTTTTAATTCTATTCTTCCACAAACTTTTTGAAGTACCCTCATCTGAGAAATGTAGGCAAGTTTTGAACTATCGAATATCCCTTCATGAACATCAATTTCTGTTGAATTAGTTCAATATAAACATAGTTTAACCTCCCAGAGCTCATATCTCTCTCAAAATATAAAAACTGCATCTGAAGAGCAACGTTTGGATGTAATCAATATAGAACATCTTTTGTGCCAAAGCACGCGCGCACACACATGCACACACACACACACACACCCCACACACTCACCCACACACACCCACAAACCCGCACCCCCCCCCCCCCCCCCCCCCCCCCCCCCACCCCCACCACCCGCCCCCCCCCCCC
>NW_007726243.1:1221663-1338669 GCF_000696425.1 Galeopterus variegatus
TAGAAAGCAGAGCTGTTGGAAGCATGGATAATCTGCCTGGAGGATCACCCACACACACACACCCTCTGCACCTCCGCAGGCTACCAGATGATATGAATCATTTACTGGAGAAGAAACCTATTAGATTTTATATCTGGAAAGAAATTTAGAAAATGTCTGTTCCAAACTCTTTTATGGTTGAAAACTAAGTCCCCAAAAGTAACCTCATATGTTTACGTCTAGCAAACCACTAGGTAGCAGAAAATGTCATGTCACTGGTAAAAAAATGCTAATTTCCAGAATGTTCTTGTAATTAACATTTATTGAGTATTCACGAGGTATCTGACCCTGTCCTAGTGTTACAAGTTTAGAGAGGTTCTATGGGATGCTATTATGAGAATTAATCTAGGAGTCCAGAGACTTCTGTTCCTGTCCTGGCTCTGATACCTCCTGGCAAGATGTCTTTTATAATACCACTTATAGCTTCAATTTTCACATCTATAAAGTAATCATAATCATACATAGCATTCTTCAAGTGAGATAATGTATGATTATATTTTATGAAGTATAAAACACGTATATCATCATCATTATCTTCTGAGTCAATCTCTTTAGATATATTTAGACCAGTATAGGTTAGGTTTAATAGAATTTTTGTTTTTATCAGAACCACAGGGGAAAAAACTAATGAGCTTAAATCTCCTTAGGCTGGTGAGTAAGTGTAGAGAACATACTCTAAGCCTTCAGGAGTATACATGTGAGAGAATATGCCTACTCTCTATGCTTGTGGGCAAAGTTATTTTTCACCAGCAGTAAGTGGAAGGTATACATTCTCATTTCCTCCTGTACCTACAGTTTCTTTCCTCCCAGAAGATTTTTCAAAGTTCTCTTTCAGTAATGGCTCTCTCCCTTTTCCTAAATAGTCACTCTCCCCTCGTCTTAGTCCATTTGTGCTTTGATAATAAAATACCATAGGTTGGTTTATAAACAAATAGATTTATTTCCCACAGTTGTCCAAGATCCAGGCACCAGCAACATTTGGTGTCTGGTGAGGTCCCATTTTCTAGCTCATCGATGGGTTTTTTACTATATCTTCACATAGCAGAAGGGAAGAAGGCAGCTCTCTGGGCCTCTTTTATAACAGTGCTAAGTCCCATTCCTAATCACTTCCAAAGGCCTCCTAATAAACATCACATTGGTGATCAGGTTTCAACATATGAATTTTGGGGAAGACACAAATATTCAGACCATAGTATCCCTTAAAACTTGACAATTGCTTACTATCCCGGCTCTTGTTTCTTTCCTATTGCAGTACTTTTCCTGGCTCACTCTCCTCATATGCTTTCTTTTCTCCATAGCTGGGATTTCCCAATGCCCACCTGTAGGTTCAGCCCCACCCCAGGCTCTGAAATCAACCAATCAATCCTGTTCTTAGAGAAAAGAACTTGATTAAGGATCTATTCAATCTTGCTATTTATATTTGTGCCTGAGTTTTAGGCAACCAGGCTCTGCCTTGTTCAAAACCAATCTGTGCCTGAGTTCTAGTCTTCTAGAAGCTGGATCTGCAGCAGTTGAAGCAGGTGTCTCCCTATAAGAATAATTCTCTAAAAATTATAAATTTTCAGTATTTTTTAAAAAGGAGGTTGTTACTATTATGAAAAAATACCAAGGAAGTAGTAGAAAAATAGATATTGAGGAGCTTGGGAGAGAGTTAAATAGTGGCTCCTTTTTAGATACTTAATCTCCCATCAAACTTAATCCCAGGCCCTTGCCATGTGCACTGTATTGAAACCTAGCTCTGGAGCTCAGTTCCATGACTATTGTTTCTAGATCTCTTTGATGTCGATTGCCTATCTGCTTTGATCCCTAAGCTACACCTACTCTCAACTTAATCAATGGTTGACATGCTATGATGACATCTTGCTGTGTTTCTCTATCACATACTGCTTATCTAAAGTTCCAAATATTATCCATCCCTATGTTGGAAGGATACACTGCTTTGCCATCTCACCTATCCTTCCTTGCAGTGTTATCTGCCTGGTCCTGATTTAAGCCCTTGTACTCTCAATGGTCACCCAACCCCAACACTACTGTCTTTGAAAGGCAGTGCTGGTAGTAGTCTAGGTAGTTGGAGGGGTGATAGGCATAATTGTTGAAAGTCTTTACAATTTTTATTAATCATTTAGAAACTTGTCTGGGAATCTTCACTGAAAGAAGATACATGAAGTATCAGGCTAGCAAAATAATAAACCACCATCTTATTTCTTTACTGGCATATGTCAATGGAGAGTTTGGCTAAATTCAGGAATCCATCCCACCTTCATCTCCCTTCAACATTTATAAGTCAGTAAACTAACCTTTTGCTTAAAGTGATGTTAAATAATAAATGCTTAATGTTTTAGTTTGGATTCCCTGGGAGACAGACTCTGAGATGGAGATTTGTGTTCAGGAAGTTTATTGGGGCATGCTCTCCAGTACAACCCCTATGAGAGAATGAGGAGAGGAATGTAGATGCAACAAAGGCCTCAGCTCACATCACAGGGAGCTCTGGAGCTGGGATCACCCATTAGAGTTGTTCTGAATTAAGGCAAAGGGGCCCATCCTTGGACCCACACATTGATTAGTTACTGGATGTGAGCTGACCCCAGCATGGTGTTTAAACTTGACTGAGTCTTCTCCCTTCCCCTGAGGGCAATTGCTAGAGACACCTGAGTTGTGGGCAGTCTGCAATCAATCACCCTCAAAGCTGGCAAAATGTGTGCCTGAGTCATGAAGGGTGGATCTGGATGGCTCCCCACAGCTTATGGCCTCAGTACATATGGCCACGCATCCATATATATACATGATACGCACATCCATACGAAGACATATAGAACTACACACGTACAGCTATATTGCTGCTTTTCACAGACCCTTGACCTCACCCAACAATGATCTCGAACTTTTAATTTAAATTCAGAATTACTCAAGAGAGAAGTTCATCCTGTTTCAGCAAGAAATCCTTCTGGAAACCCAAAGTTCAAATCAGGCAATTTTATACTCAGCCTCAAAACGTCATTTTGGTGTCTTAAAAATAGCATTCTCCCTTCCTCCACATTCTTACTACTACCCCACAGCTTCACCAGAAGGCTTTTATAATAAATTATCTGAAATGTTTCTAAAGACATTTCTTTCACAGAAAGAACAATACTCTCATGTACCCAAACCTCGATCTCGGTTAATGGCTAGGGATTACACTGGCCAAGGCGTAATGAGGTCAGCATGTTAGGTTAACACTGAGGATATTTCTCTTTAGCCTTTTGGGCCTAAGTGTCAGAGTAGTTATTCCTCTGTGTTAAAAATCCTATATTATTTTTTAATTATAATAAGAAAATTCCATTAAAGTAGCACCCTGACCATAATCTCTAACCTGGGACTCACTTGTCTAGTCCATTATTTCTCCCTTAAACAAAGATTTTTCATGATGCCAGACTAATGCAAATTCCTATTTTTTTTGTACTAATGAATTTGTTACTGAGTAACTGGATTAATTGGTTTTCTATGTTGTTATAAAAATACATGAAAATAAGTTTTATATTATGACAAATTATATCTTCCTGTAGCCACTGAAATGAACATTTTGGGGGCAAACTACATTACAGAATAAGGTTGTTTGAACTAATCACAATGTGAGCCAAATTGGTTATTGAGAGCTGGTGTTTTTCTTTACAAACATTGAATTTTTTTTCTCTGGTAGCTCGTCAGGGTAAGGGTCAGATTCTCCTATAATATCTTTCCAAACTGTCTAAGCCACTCTGGATCAAAAATTTGATTCCTCCCTTTAGTTCAATTGTGAATTTATTCTCATTATTTACGCTATCATCATTATCAATGATTTATTATTATCTTTGGCATTAAAGAAAACGATAAGATAGAAAGTTAGACTAACAAGCTGAAAGCTTTTGAAGATACAAAACACTAGTCAATAGATTGAATTTATTGAGTGCTTAATATGTGGCAGGAAGTGTACTAAAAGCTTTAGTGTTCTAAACAGCATACGAGGCAGGGATTATTTCTGAACTTTTCAGATGAGGAAATCAAGGCACAGAAAGGATATGTTACATGCCCAAAGTGACTTTGTGATTTTAGCCTGGTCAACCTGGCTCCAGAGTTAATGTTCTTGAATGTTATAACTCAATTGCTTCTAATGAAGATAACTATATTAGAAAGATTATATTTGCTTCTCATTTCTGTATTTTCCCTGTGATAAAATTGCTATTTCTGATTTTTTTTTAAATATAAAGGAATGCTATGGAAAATGTAACATGGGCCAAAAACCCATGATCAAAGTAGGATGGCAAGTTTTTAATGACACACAGTGATATGTAAGGAGATAAGGCAGATTACATCATCCCCCAATTTCTCCTAAGAAGGAGTCAAGCACTTTGGGGTGTGATGAGAGATGAGGTCAGAGCTGGAGGTATTGTTGTTAGGTGCCACTTTCACTTTTTAAAATTATGGCCCTGTGGCCTGGTCAATTGTTCTACCTGAACCTGAAGATGGGGAAAAGGTGCAATGGCTAGTCAACAACCGTGTTTGTTTGAACTAATGATAGGAAACTGGTCAATAGCAGTTTATAAAACATTTACATCTATGGCCCGACTCTTGATTATCATACAAATCTGCATTGTAAATGGTACCATGACACTCAGAAAGAGTCAATGTCCAACCAAGAGCAACAAATTCATTCTTAGGGTAAAAGGGACTTAGGGATTTAGGCCGTGGAAAAATCTACCTCAGTAAAATTTAATACTTCTTATCCCTGTCTGTTTCTCTTGACTGCTCCTTCAGAAGGAAAAGAATGTCCTACTTCACACCTCTATTGACCATTGCTGTTTTATCTTTTTAGACAAATGGTGTTCTCAGTGCACTATGTCCAAAAGTTGTCTTATTAACACTACTCAGGCTTTTTTTGATGTCAGTCTAATATTTTATGTAGTAAATAATATTTTCCCACCAATACGACATTTTCCTTTCCTTCCTTCCTCTTTGACAACCCTCCCAACTTCCAGTTCAAGCAGTTAGGTTCATCACCACAGGGGAAGAACATAAGGGGGAAAGAGAAACCAAAAGTGACTTCCTGTTTTTGGTCTAAAGAAACCTTTTGTTCCTTGGGGAAACACCATGAGTGAGAGCAAGGCTTCTTTCCCGTAACTCCCCAAAGGAAAACCATACCCCTAAACCTGTACTGAAGATGGAGAGAGACTGAGGAAATGGACAGAGAGGTTATGGGATGAGAAGAAAATGGCTGGACCATTAAGGGCCAATCCAGCCAGGAATGAGGGCTGTCTCATAGAAGGACCAATGTGAGAGGCATTGTCAGGTGTCCAAGGGCTTCCTGGAGTGTGGGGTCTGTGTCCGCATCACCCAGGAACCCTACTGGTTGCCTTTCCCATTGAACCGAGTGAGGATTTCCCCTGGTTCAGGCTGAGACTTTGTCTGGTGACTGCCCAGCAGGAATGTTCTTGCTCACCCACGTGCATGCCTTTGCTGAAACCCAGCCTCTGTCCAACTACTGTGTGAACAAGTCCCTCTTTCCTCCAGTTTTCAGCATCCATAGAAGAAGAGTGAGTCTTTGAAAACTTAGACCAGGTTAGGAGAATGGAAGGCCTGAAGGAAACTAGCTCAAGGTCCCCAACACCCCATAAGCAGGAATAATATAAAGCCCATACCACTGTTTGCGGCTGCTTCTTTTTTAAACATCCAAGTAGATATCTTACTGAATAATCTTATGCATTTCTTCTCTTTTTTTCTATCTGCTTACTCCTCTGGATGTTTCAATCTTTTTCCCCCTTTTCTCTGCACATTCTTTAAATGTTGATTTCCTTGAGTCCTCTTTCATTCCTCTTCTCTTTTCATTTTATACCTTTTTATGGGGGGGAGAGAGCTCATGCACTCTCATGACATTACCTAATTAATATTGCAAAGATTCTCACATCTATTCCACTAGCCTAGATCCATTTCTAAGCTCCAGATCCACATATCAAAGGGCCCTCTTCTGTGTACCTCAGATATTTTAAAACTCAGAATATCTGCAACTGAACTCATCATGTTTATTCACTCCCAACTTGCTCCTCTTGTGCCTTGAACAATGTCACCACTGTTCTGCCAGTCTTCCAGGTTTGAAACCTGGCAGTCATCCTTGTGGTCTTCTCCCGTATTTTTACGTCCAATTGACCTTCTAATTCATATCCTTCTGCATTAATAAAATTCTAATACTAATTTTTTCTTATAGGAATCACTGCCATAAATTTTGTACAGGACTCCCTGCGTCCATTCTTCAAAGTTCTCAAAACTACAAATCTATTTATGATACTCTCCATATAGACTTTGGGATAAAAATCTGAAATCTTAACAAGTGCTACAAGGACCACTCCGAGGTCAGAGATTAGGGTGGTCTTGCTGAGTCCCAAGGCCGGTAGACAAGGAGGATAGATTTGATGAGCACGTAGCAGGCCTAGGAGCTAAGCACTTCAGCCTCTCTGTGAACCGCCATCTATGTGAGAGCAGATTGCTGACCTCCTTGAGGCATAAGCTTAAACCTGCAGCCTCCTTGGGCATCTCTGGAAGTCTCAGAAGCAACATTCAGTGCTACGATAATTTTATGTTAAAGAGACTATTTTGAAAGCATTAATATGCTTTAATCTTTTGCAATTTGGTGTACTTGGAAATATCCATTTCTTTCAAGAGAAGATTATTGCATGGTATTACACATATTACATCAGAAATGCAAAGAAAAATGATTGCTATCAGCTTCTAAAAGACTTTAAGCAAAACAACAGATGAGAAGATCAGGCTTTGTAGAAAAGGATTATAAAAATTCCTTTAGAATATAAAAAAGTGAACCTAGAGAGCTCAGAATTTAGTGTTTCTTCCATAGTGTATAAAATATTTCCCTTTGTGACCTCAACTGTGAAACTTTCTTCTCTGGAGCTTACTTTTCCTCTGAGACATACTTCTAGATTACAGCTCTTAGCCTCCCTGGCATTTAGGTATAGCTATGTTACTGAGTTCTGGCCAATGGGACACAAGTGGAAGTGATTTGTGTCACTACCTGGCCTACTTCATAATAACCTTATATGTAGGATTCTCCAAGGACCAAGAGATCAGAACTACATGATGGAAGAAACCTTGTCCTTATATGACCAAATAGAAAGGCATCTGACCAGGAACACAGGTATTGAACTGTGACAATGGGAGCGAGGCATAAACTTTTGATGTTAAGCCATAAACATTGTATTATACAAAGATATCGTTCAGAGGAAGTGAAACCCTCCTACTGGGTCCATGAGATTGTGAAAAGGAGGAAGGGAGGGAGGACAGAGAAGCAGAAACTGGCAGTGGGAGAGTCCTGATCATCCCTCTCCAGGCTGCAACTTGGACAGTAGAGGTGTGGTGTGTCAGAGAAGTAGAAGAAACCCAAATACTTTGAAGCTTTTGCCTTTCTTCACACATAGAACTCAGCAAGGAGATGCCTCACAGGCTGCCCCACACTAAGCTGGGAGTGGCTGCATCAAAATACACTCAAAAGGGCCGGCCTGGTGGCGCACTGGATAAGTGCGCCGCTTGGGAAGCGCAGCGGCGCTCCCGCCCGAGGGTTCAGATCCCACATACAGACCGGTTCCCGCTCGCTGGCTGAGCGAGGCGTGGGAGCAGCGCCGAGGGTTGTAATCCCGTTGCCGGTCCCCGGTCCGGTACGGGGGCAACACTGAGGGTTGCGATCCGTTGCCGGACACGGAAAAAGACAAAAAAGACAAAAAAAAAAAAAAAAAAAAAAACACTCAAAAGCTCAGCAAGGTTGGGTGAACTGAAGAAATTCCAAGATTTAAATTTCCCAAGCCATTCTCATTTCCTAAGTTGTGTCTAGGATCTAGATATTTTCTCACATCCTTGAAGGGGAACCCAGACTTCCCAAAGAGGCTGAATGGAGAGCTTGGCAGTGCTAAGGGGTTGTTACTGTGGATGAGGGGGTGAAGTGGTGTGAGACAAGGGCTATAGGGTGGACAGCCTGATCTGGACCTTAGTAAGATTTAGAGCCAGACCTGTGTGTGTGTGTGTGTGTGTGAGTGTGTGTGTGTGTGTGTGTGTGTGTGTGTGTGTACTGTTACACTAGAGAGGGCAGAGATCATCCAGGGAGAGAGACTGAGCTGTTACCACCCAGACAGACCAGCCCATGATTTACACTGATGTCTTAACATCAGCCCCAAATGTCAGGCAAGTGCATAGTGAAGTGGATAAGGGATCTTCCTGTGGAGATGGAGGTGGAGGGTACGGTAAGGATCTGAAGATCTTTACGCCCCTGCTGTCTGGAGATTAGATGTGTCACACATCTCCCCATTTTCTTTATCCTAGATGTCATTTTAAGAATGAGAAGAGGGAGGAGCAGAAATCTAAAAGACATAAAACTGAATCATCCAAGGGAGTTTTTTTAACCAGTAGGATAGAGAAACAAAATTCTAGTAAGTTGAATGTTTAAAATGAATAGAAATAGCTTCAGCCAGAAAAATTGAAATATTATAAAATATGTTTAAATTGCTGCCACTACTTACCAGATGGTAGTTCAAAAGGAAGATTAGGCATGTTTTAGAGATTAAAGAAACCACATATTATTTGCATATCTAAGTGTCCCTTGGGTACTGTAGTGAGTCATCTACCTTATGGTTTGATTTTTTTTTTAATTAAATCACCCCTTTTACCAATGCAAAAGACTTCCTTTCACTTTCTTTTCCTCCTTTTCCACTGCCACCTCTCATTCAAAATAATATTCCTGCTCAGCCTTGTCCACATCCCATATCTTTTGGTCTGAAGGAGAAAAAGTTTTTTTGTTGTATGCAGGGGGCCCACACTAGACTTCGTTCTATGTCCCAATTTGCCTGAGATATGTTTTTCTTTACTTTTTACCATTTCTTAAGACAGAAAAACTCTTATAGTCAAAATAATCTACCAGTTTCCAGGCAGAGGAGAGAGCTGTGGAGTTGTGACAGTTGTCATTTCTTGAGCAGATGTGAACTAAGCCATGCATCGGTGTCTCTTTGTTCCACTGTCACTGCTAGTTGAGCTTGCATTGATAACAAGTTATTGGATTTAAACTAAAATTTGGACCCCTACTTTTTGCTTAGAATCTCTGCAAAAAAAAAAAAAAAAAAAAAGGTTACCGATGCAGCACTGAAATGAAAATACATTCTATACATAGAAGATTGCCTGTTATACACCAGGCAATGGAATTAAAGGGTGTTGAACTTGCCAAATCTCTTGCAAGAGACCATAGACTTTTTTCAAAGCAGGGAGAAGTTAGTCTGGTTAATTTGCATTTACACAGGACCATTATTCAGTTATGGGATATTGACATGTCAGAAGTTTCTGGCTAACTTTTAAAATAAGCTATTTGACCTATCACGTATGTAATTCAATCACAGGAAAAATACAAAACTCTGAGTTTAACAAAATAGAAAATGCAGAGGAAGAAATCCTAATATAATTTGATATGGCTGAAATTTACTGTCAATCTTAAAAAAAATCAAGACCACAGGTACTGGTGAAAAGCTAAATATAACTGCCAAATGACAAAGTGATTTAGGAGGATCTCTAGACTCTTTATTTGTCAAGAAGGTTTAGATGCAAATTCTGATTTAAGTATTGAAAATAAAAAGAGTTTTGATTGGTAAATGAATAATATTTTTTCTTATTTTTAAAAGAAATGTGTACACTTAATGCTGTGTTCATATTTTCCTTTCAAAAGCTCTTATAAAATGGGGTGTGCACCTTTTAATCAATGGTCTCTTAGACTCCAGAAAATATGAAAGTTACATTGCTCCCCTTCTTCATGATCTTGTCTCTGCTTTCAACCTGTTATTGTACAATTCAGCTACAGTAAAGAATTTCCACCTCTGTAAATACACCAGGCTTTCTCAACTTTTTGTCTCTAATGCACATCTTCTGCTTGGCCTGCTCTTTGATTTTCCCCACCCTCAAATGCAGTTGTCCTGGCTCCCTCCTACTCCTACTCAGCTCAGACATCATTTCTCTAGAAAATCTTCTCTGACTGTGTACCACCTCCATATTGCACCCCATGCTTATCTCTGGCACTGCTCTTCCAGTGCAATTTTATAGTTTTACTTGCATTGATTCAACAACACACAAACAAAAGCAAACATATTTTTCATGCAGCATGGCTCCTAAATGGAAGCCAAATTCTTCATCTGGTGCTTAACTGAAGGAACTATGATCTGTTTTTGTACTGAGGGTGTGTGATCACACTATGTATGGTAGATTTACTGAGCAATTACAGTTTATTGTACAGAGTTGCAGGGCTCAGTTTGCCAAAAACAGAACTTATTCTAGCTATTTTAAGAAGAATGAACTATAATACAGGGAATCCGGCCCATTTATATTCATGAGAATGCTATAGATTTAAGGCTGAATCTTTCAGAGTAAGTTCCAGAGCAAGGGGTGCTGCTGCCTCTCTCAAAGTAGGAAGGTGGAATTTAGGAGCGTACTATTCACCTGCTGAGTTCAAGAGTACAGTGCCATAGCTGCCATTCAGGTGTTGGGAAGCCACCACTATCCCCACTGAACCTACTTCTGGACTCCCACAGAGCTTGAGACCAGACACGGGAACATAGCTGGAGAAAACTGTCTCCAGGACTGTGCCTCTGAGCAGCAAGCAGCAGGAAGATGGGCTCTTCCTCACTGTGGATTCAATCTCATGCAACTATAACTAAATGAGCCAATCTGTACCCCAGAAACCTGCAGCAAATTATTCTGGGCAAAGCAGTTTTAGCTCTCTGACTGGTGCTGGTCAGGAAGGTACTCCAGGAAGGTGAATTGGATGCTGGATGCTAATTCATTATATTCACCATAACTAGGTGTGCTGTGAATTTTAAGAAAGGTGAGGACCTTATTGGTTAATTTTGACTATGCATTAAAACCTCCATCTCATATAACTGCAAATCCATGATATATTCTAAGACAATGGCCTTTTTGTCTCTTAGTAGACTTTCGGCTCCTAACAAAAACTGTGTTGTACTTGTCTGTGAAATGTGGTACCTGGTACTGCGATCAAATGAATGAATGAGTAAATATATGAATCAATAAATCAGTGCATGATCGAAAACTTGTGTCCTTCTGCATACTTTTGAACCAACAAATCTCTTTGACTTTCTATAATTCAGTGTTTCTCAAATAGGGGCAATTTTGCTCCCCCCACCCCTACCAGGGGACATTTGGCAGTGTCTGGAGGCATTTTTGAGTGTCACTATTTCGGGGCTGGTGGGTATGTTTACTGTTGACATCCATTGGGTAGAGACCTGGGATGCTGTTAAATATCCTACACTGTACAGGATCACCCCCTGCAACAAAGAATTATCCAGGGCAAAATGTCAAGAGTGCTCAGGTTGAGAAATCTGCTGTAATTACTTCTTCCTCTCACTTTTGTCTGCCACAATATTATTATGTCAATAGATCAGAACTCTTGAGAATTTGGACTTTCTCAGAATTTAAGTACTCACCATTCTTTTTCCTCTTTGGTAGGGTTTTCTCTCTGTAGTCTCAGATTATATGTTAATCACTTTATTTCCACATGTAATGGACCCCAAGGACGCAGAGTGGCCTTTAAATCCTTGTGTTAGAACATTACTAGAGGAAGTTTTTGTAGTGTCACTCTTCAACTTTTCTTACTTAATCTCACAGCTCTAGATTTGGAATTAAAATTTCATACAATTTAGAAAATGCATTAAAAAGGTGAAAAAGATGTTATTCTAATATATTTTTAACCTTGATGAGCAACATACTAATTTTACTGAGTTAATGAATTTTTGGCTTTTTCCCCCCCTCTTTTTAAAAATACAGGACAGCTGACTGGTCAGTAGTCTTCAAAAAAAATCAAATTCTGTCCCTGAAATGAATTTAGAAAAATTTAGAACTTTTATTTTTATTTTTTATTTTTATTTTTATTTTTATTTATTTTTTTGTCTTTTTGTCTTTTTCCGTGTCTGGCAATGGATCGCAACCCTCAGTGTTGCCCCCGTACCGGACCGGGGGACCGGCAACGGGATCGCAACCCTCGGTGTCGCTCCCGCGCCTCGCTCAGCCAGTGAGCGGGAACCGGTCTGCATGTGGGATCTGAACCCTCGGGCGGGAGCGCCGCCGCACTTCCCAAGCGGTGCACTATCCAGTGCGCCACCGGGCCGGCCCTAGTTTTATTTTTTAAAAATTTACTTTTATTGTTTTTTGACATCTGGACAGAACATTCTTTAAGTTTAAAAAATTATTTTTCTTTTCATAATTAAATAATTTTGGAAGTATAAATATTTAATAATTAAATAATTATAACAATTAAATACTTACAATTAAAATGTAAGTATTTAATTATAATTAAAATCAAATATGCCTGTGAACAGAACAGGAAATCAATATAGGTCTTTTTTTTTCCTTTGGTGGCTGGCCAATATGGGGGTCCAAACACTTTGACCTTATAACACCATGCTGTAACCAACTGAGCAAACCAGCCAGTCCAGTATAGGTCATAAAGGCAGAAATATATAAAACTCAGTTTATGCATCCAACAAATCTTACTGAACACCTACTGTTCCCCTCTGCTAGCCGCTGAGTATACATTAGTGAGAAGATTATACCAAGTCTCTACCCTCATGGAGCTTACATGATTTAGTTATCGTCTCCCTACTAGATCCTACACAAGTAGGATTTAATTACTACAGTGACAAGTCCTATAATTGAAAATCACAGAGTGGTATGAAAGTAAATAGGGAACCTAACACTATTTCTAATCTAATTGGGAGAAATTTCCTTAAGAAATAGTAATTAAGCTCATACCTGAAAGATGAGTAAGAGTTAGCTGTGCACAGTGTGGAGGAAATAGCATTCCTGGCAGAGGCATATATTATTTCCAGAGGCAAGAAAGAGCTTATTTTGCACAGAAAATACAAAGAAGGATTTTGGATTTAATTTTTAGTACTGAAAAGCCATTAAATGGTTTTAGTAGAGGAATGATTTGATCAGATTTACATTTTAAATGATGACTCTCACTGCCTGTGAAATATGCGGTTGAGACAAGGAAAAGTGGGTTAGAGAAAACTAGTTAGAAGGTAATTTAAGTAGTCCAGGTGAGAGATGATGGTGAATAAAAATGGAAAGAAGATGGATTTAGGAGGCAGGGTCGACTAGATTTGGTGACTGTTTTTTGCAGGGGTGAGGATAGACACTGGAGGAGAGAGAGGTGTTAAGGACGACTAACAGGCTCTGGCGGGAGCATCTAGGAGGATGCTGGTACCATTTGCCATGATAGAGAACTAGAGGGAAGCAGTTTGGGGCAAGGTGATTATAGATAATAAGTTTGTTTTGGGGCATGCTGTATTTGAGATTCTTATAACATATGCAGGTGTCCCAAATGGAGATATTATAAGTATTTGCAGCTATGTGTCTGAAACTCAGAAGAGTGGTCTGGGCTGGAGATATGATTATGAAACCATTGACTATAGATGGTGTTTGAAGATAATAGAGTAGATGAGATTATTTTGGGAGAGACTATGGAGAGAGAATAGAAGAGGGACCAAGGCTGAGTCCCAAGGAAGGTCTATATGAAAATATGTAGAGGAAGAGAAGTCCATAAAGGTGACTGATAATGAGTCAGAAGAATAATAAGAAAAGTATAGAGACATGGAAAGAATGAAAGCAAGGAAAGAGACCGTCACCAGAAGGGAGGGTGGAAAACTGTGTGCGAAAGATGCTGACAGGTCTTATAGGGGAGACATGAACAGTTTTCATTGACTTGGCAACATGCAGGTCATTGGTGACAATGCTAGGATTTAGGTGGTAAGAACAGAGACTAGGCTGGAGTGGGTCGAGAAGTCAATAGGAGGAGGAAGTAGAAATTGAAGTATAGCTATATATTTTGTAACTGGGAGAAGAGATAAGTGTTTAGCTGGAGATTTTTCTTTCATTTTACTTGAAACTACCTTAAAATTTTATGTTTCCAGATTATCGCATGATAATTCCTTTCAAGAGGACTGGGACATATGTAAGGAATAGATTTACTCTCTTTGTTAGCTAAAATCATGAGTAGTTCAGTAAAATTCAGTTTTGTTTTTTTTCAAGATAGGAGACACAGTATGTTTAGATGGTAATGAAAAGGGTCCAGGAAAGAAGAGGTTGAAGTTACGTAAAAACAGTGGATATTATCCAGAGGGGGAGACTCCTGAGAAAGTGGGAGGAGATGGGATTCACAGGAAACTATGAAGGAAAACACTTCCATTTAGTAACAGAAGAAGAGAAAAAGATAATGCATGTGAACTTTAGGATATTTATTTAAATATGACTCTCCTCTAGAATGAATGATCTTAGTGCTCTGAGATCATTTGAACATACAACTATAACTCCAGAGCTTGAAACTAGTGTCCATATTACGGGGAGATTAAAACGTAGGAGGGCATTTGTGGGTGCCTTCCTACTAGTTGAGGATTTAATAGATAAGGTGCCATACTCTTACTTGAAGTGGATTGACATATATGTCAGTCCACTGGCATGGTGATCGGGGGAGCTAGCGTGGCCATGTTGTACATGTGTAGTATGTATACATACTGTTGGCTTCACTTCTCACACCCAGACCCACAGGGTGATTTGGCTGAGGACCCCCCAGGCAAACAACCAAGATAAAAGTTCATGAGCTCCAAAAAACTGTGAGAATCCTGATGTGCCGGTAGACTTCACCAGGAATGAATAACACTTTGTAGTCAGTTTTTCACCCATGGTCTGGACAGCACAGGAATAGAAAGATTCACTAGACCCCTAAAATGCAGAGGCAGTTTTGGCTGTGATAGTAGCAATGGCAATATGTCAGTTAGAATTGCATTTGGCTGCGAGGTACAAATAATCCAACTACATGAAGTCCTGAGATACAGGCTGCTGGTGGCGTTTTAGTGGCTCAACAATGTCAGGAAGGGCATCTTTGTCATTCTCTTGGTCTTTCCTCATCTTCACAGTGTAAGTGCTGAAGTTCTAGCTGTTACTTCTGCTTTCGAGACAGGAAGAAGGAGAAGCATGGAAGGGCTTACCAGTTGCATGTGTCCCTTTTTATCAAGGAGGCAAATTTCTCCAGAATTCTCTCTGGCAGATCTCTGCTTACATCTGGGGC
This sequence comes from Galeopterus variegatus, assembly GCF_000696425.1. Classification (NCBI taxonomy): domain Eukaryota; kingdom Metazoa; phylum Chordata; class Mammalia; order Dermoptera; family Cynocephalidae; genus Galeopterus; species Galeopterus variegatus. Next base: position 1,236,830 of record NW_007726243.1, read on the forward strand.
AAGGGGATAAAAGAAGGTTAAGAAAGTATATTCTTTGACCATCTAGCTGCTGTAATTGGAGGCATCATGGTAGAAGAGGGTGGGAAATAGCTTTTGGGTAGCCCAATCAATACTGTCACATAATAATAGGGAGCCAAGGGGGCACTTTAAGGGGAGATGTTAGAGAAGGAGAGTGAAGTCACTGAACCATGTGGTAGTAGCAATGGCAAGACATGGCCAGGGCCTGGGCAGAGGAGGCAAGAGTCACCACATAGGAATAACTGAAGAGATTGAAAATACCGAGATGGCATCTGCCAAGTGAAGAAGAGGAATCATCAAGGAGACAAAAGCTCTGTGAACTTCTAAGCCATTCTCCAGGAATCTCAGGATAGTTTCACCTGTTTTACTCCCCAATGTATTACCAAGAACTTAGCATGGTGCCTGGTATATGGTAGACTCCCAATGGTTGTTAAATTAGTTAATGAATAAATGAATCGTCTAAGAACATGACGAGAAAGGAAACAATAGAGTGAAGATGTCTTCCATTTTTATGGAATGGGCAAAGATATTTGCAAACCATATATCTGATAAAGCATTAATATCCAAAATATGTAAGGAAATCAGACAACTCAATAGCAAAAAAACCCAAATAACCCAATTAAAAAATGGGCAAAGGACCTGAATAGACATTTCTCAGAAGAAGACATGCAAGTAGCCACCAGGTATATGAAAAAATACTCAACATCCGTAGGCATCAAGGAAATGCAAATTAAATGAGATATCAGCTTACCACAATGAGATATCACTCACATCTGTTAGAATGGCTACTGTCAAAATGATAAAAGGTGAGCATTGGCAAGGATGTGGAGAAAAGGGAAGACTTGTCCACTGTTGGTGGGAAGGTAAATTAGTACAGTCGTTATGGAAAACAGCATGGAGGTTCCTCAAAAAATTAAAAATAGAGCTACCACTAGAACATGGAGATTCAAAATAATTTAGAGAGTAAATTTCAAATGTCTCACCATAAAAAATGATAAGCAAGTGAGGTGATGGATATGTTTAATTAGCTTGATTTAATCATTCCACATTGTATACATATATCAAAACATGACACTGTACTCCATAAATATATACGATTAGTATTTGTCAATTAAAAATAATGTTAATAAAAAAAGAACATGGTGAGATAAACCCAAGATGACAGTATTAGAAACCTGGTGATTCCTTGCACAATTTGGGATTTATTTCATTGGCATTGGGGCTGATTTGGCAGATTGAAATGGTTAATTTTCACAGACTGGGAGGAAGACATATCCTCTTCATTTTCCTTTCCAATGTGTGTCCAAGAAAGGGGCCTGTTTAAAAGAAACACACAGGATTGAGGAGTTTGGGATGGAGATGTTACAGGGCTTTGCCAAGCTGGAATGGTTACCCCAGTAGGGACTACAAAAGAACACACTGGGGAGAGGGATCCCAGAGTCGTCCAGCCCCATCATGTCCACACATGTCTTTCTTGTCATAAAAGGATTTTCAGCACTTTCAGTTAATGAGGGATCAGAATATTTGGCTGGGGAAATTTCACTCCTGATTAAAAATTCCATTTGTCTGTGAGCTGAGCTTGTTTTAATAAAGTGGAAGAGAAATGAATTTGAGACTACCTAGTTCTCTGCCTCATTTAGATGAGTCATAGTGAATTGAATCTTTACAATTTTTTCAGTCTCCTTTAGGCTGCTTAGTCATGTGGAATTTTTTGTTTAAAACAGAATACAAAGGGGAGCTATATGAGCTATCTTATCTAAGATTGAGTAATTTCCAAAAATCTGAATTCTTCAAAATTATTTGTCCATGTTATTCTTGACTTTCTTACATTTCATTGTTGCAGATGACAGAGTTTTGATCAGTGTTTCTGCAAAAGATGCTTATTCTAAAAGCCATTTTCAGTGAAAAAAACTCCTTCAAAATTAAAAAAAAAAACCGTTTGAAACCACACAAGGACAAGATTATTAGAGAAGAAAATTAGATTACAACTCCTTTTGATACATTTTCATATAGTTCTTTCCTCAATTGACAGGCTACAGGAAGAATAATACATAAAGAAAAACAACTGCCGATGAAATTATTCCCCAAGCTAAATTATAACTTGTTCTACTCACTTGCTTTTGAAATCCAGTCTAAGGAACATTCAGTTGTCTTGGGGGACTACCCTAAAGAGTTAAGCAGAGTGGAGATATGTCTAGGATCTGATATGTACATTTAAGCAGCCATACAAAGGGGACAATGGGAAAGTGAAGTGTGGTTGTTGGCCTGAGTTGGACACAGAAATCAGGCCCTGGGAGGAGGGTTTGGGGAGGGGATGCAGTCGTAAACAACCACAAGAGGAAACTGGAGCAGGAAGCCAGGGATAACTGGAAGCAGAGTCAGGAAGGAAGGGAAGGTCAGCACTGAGGTTCCTGGGCTGAAATGGAATTGGGGGGAAAGAGGAAAGACAACTGCACATGACCTTGGTGGCAAGTAAATATATATATAAGGGCTACCACGTTATCCTGAAAACAGCTGAGATGGAAGGAGGAAGGAGGGAGAGACACAGAAACAGATGCAGAGAGAGGCAAAGAGGAGGGAGAAACCCACACGTGAGATAGTAACATTTCATCAAAAACCCAGGAAGACAGATACAGAAAGAGAAATATTCCCGTGTTCTACAGAAGACGGTGAGAAGGAAGACAGGCTGAGAGCGGGTCACTAGATTTTACGTTTAGTATAGTAATACATGTTTCCTGTCAAACTCTGTTGTTTCCTTGATCAGCAAGCTTTGAAGTAAGTTATTACTGTCCTTTAAAACTACTATAAGCTACTTAAATGTCATTCACGGCTCTTCAACTTTTAAAAAATACTTTAACATTTAGGGGTCCCATCTGAGGCTTCTACCAGAAATATGTGTGTGTGGGAGGGTGCTTATTATTATTACTATTTTTTTTTTTACCTATACCAATAGTAACCAGAGCAATATCATTGACAATAGGTAAGGAAATTAATCAAAAGGTTATAAATCTCTGGTTATATGTATATAATACCTATATTTGATACACACACGTGTGTATACATACACACAGTGCCATATAATAATATCACATCTGATCCCTGTCGAATGCTCAGATAATAGAAGACCAGCATGGCAAATTCTGGGGTGGGAAAGGTCCAATTTTCAAAGACAAGGGAACATGGACTATATGATCTGGGGAAGAAGGCTTGGTTGGGTGACAGTAATGGCAAATTCCTAATCCCTGATCAATGTAACTTTGCTACTTTATAGAATATTAGGGACACCACACAGAGGGTGAGAGGCACGGTTAAGTGTGCCTTTGACTGTTAGGCGAGTATGTTTTCCTCCACATCTTGCTATTCCTTTAGCTGTTAGAATCAAAGGACTCAGTATGGCCTAAAGAGCACCAGACCCACTATTTGGAGCCAGTCCAGACTTAAAAGCAGGGTAACTTTAGGCAAGTCACTTCTGCCTCTGAACCTCAGATTCCTCCTCAGTGAGTTGGGCCAGGTTCTGGTTCTCTGTATTTTTTTTCCCTCATCATACTGGACAGCTGCTGCCCAGCCTGTTCTAGCAGTCGTAGAGTTACTATATGGAATAGTAATTGAATACCTACTATATGTCAGGTGCTGAGCTAAGCATTTTTTCTCATTTCATCCTCAGCACATAACTTTGCATTATATTCTATTATTATTCCCCCACAAACAAGAAAATTGGCTCAGAAGGTTTCAGAAACAGCAAGGTCACATACCTAGTAAGTAACATAGCCCTTATTAACTCAGGCCTATCCAATACCTTAGACCCTACATTATTCTGCTCCTTATTGAGATCAGGATTTTCAAATGGAGCAGGAACAAGTTCATGTCCTTTGATCCATAAACATATTATGACACTGGGGAGGGATTAGTTTGCAAAAGTCTTCCAGGAGATTTGAAAAAGACCTTGGGGGTACTCCACTTGAATATCCCTGAACTAAGTAATCCTTAGGCTTCTTTTCACAGCTAACCTTTTATGACTTTGGGATCCTGCTGCTGAGAAGGAAGGAAATTTCTACTGTTATCACTTGCAACCAGGGTTGACACTAGTAAATTCCACTGCTTTTTGCTGTTCTCGAATAGCCTGCCTAAATTTCTCAGTCATCAGTTATCTATGTTTCCTTCAATAACTCATTGTCTTCAGAGCAGCTTGTGATCAGAACCTTCATTAAGTCAGCTCTGATTTGTCTTCTGATCATACCTCTTGGATAGCATATTGAAAATACCAGCTGGATCACTGATAGTGCTTCTCTAATTAGGCTGCCATAGGCATGCTTTCATTATGATTGCTATAACAACAAATAACCATGTCACTGATGGCTGTCATCCAATTACGGCCTGTCCAATTATTATCTTTGTATTTGGCAAATATAAGTTGACTGAGGGTCACTATATATGAGAGTCCCCACATTTCAATTTTCTAATATGTAAAAAGTGTGTTACACCTTCTATCAGGATATCACCCTGTAAGAACACTCCTCCTGAAATGATTGGTGGGATGAATACATCCTCAGAATAAGACTACTACCTGGCCACATTTTCATGCATTTCTTTTCCTTTCCCAGATGACAGTGGGGGAGAGAGAAAGTATCGAAAAATAGATGGAATCCTTGACTAAAGAAAGATTGGAAGAGTCCTGTTGAGAGTGTTCCTGGAAGCCTGGGCAGATTGCTTAGAGCTAGAAAATAACTGAGGGTAGAAAAAGGATGTCCATCACACTTGATTAAACTGCCTGAGGAGGTGCTGCCTTTTTAAATATTTTCAGAGCACATGGTGTGGTCCCTTACCTCTGCCTGGTAGAAAGGTCCTCACCATATGAAGGGCTGCACCAGAACCTCAGCTGTTTCTCACTCCTATTGCGGGTTTTCTTCTTCTCCTTTTTCTCACCCCACCCCAACTCTGCCTCTGGCTGGGATGCATCTCCTCCTGTCCCACTTTCTTGTATCTCAAACTTTAAGTGAAAAGAATGGCATGGGGAAGAGGGAAAATGAGAGGACGAGCATACATATCCTAGCTTTGTCACGAGAGCTCCAGTAGAGCAACACTTCTCTACCTACATGTTGCATCAGAGCAACCACTGCCTGCTCCAACTCCATCTGCCGCTAACATTTCAAGACTCAGAAGGGCTTGGAGTTCCATGTTCCTGACAAATACAATTATTTTCCAAATAGGTTGTCTTCCAAAAGACAAGTCAAGGAGCAAAGCCTGCAATTTTTGTCCCATCTTACCATCTCTAATATCTCCATCGACATTTATTGAGCACAACTATGTGCCAGGCGTTTTTATGCTGTGTGCTTTACATGCATACATTCTCTCCCTGGTCTCTCAGCCTTCAATGCTTCATCACTGTAAAAGATGACTTTGGCCCCCCTTCAACTCTTATTCCTTGGACTAGATTCTCAGCAGGCACATAGAGACCTTGTCTCCTTCCTCACCCAGGAATTCCCCATCTAAGCTTCTCATCCCTGGAATTCCTGCCTTGGCCCCCACTTAGCTTCTTCCTTTGTTCCCTGCTCCCCAAGGTGTCCTTTGCTAGAGCCATCAATCTGTGAAGTTTTTATTCCACTATCAGGGAGAAGAGAAAGCAGGAGAGTGGGGGCCCTGGTTCAGCTGTCAGGTCTATCCCTCTTGCAGTTATTTTTCTGAATAAACTTTGGCATGGGGATATTCAGAGACTTAGCTTTATAATTTCATTAATACCATTATCCCAGGTACATTGTATTTCAGTCGGCTTTTATAGGTTGGCCAAAAAATCCAGCTTAAATACTGTTTATTTGTAATATGCATTCTGAGTTATAAATGAAGGATTTACAAATGAAGTTTCATAGTATAATGTATTGACATGTTGGTGACAGTCGACATTTTGAAAGAGTATGGAACAAAATTTAAAGAAATGCATCTTTGTGGCTTGAATAATTAACCTCAAAACATTACTTTTAAAAATAGCAATGTTTTTTTTTCTAAATGCGACTTGAATTGTGTTCTGTGAAAATTCTAAATTAAGTTTTAAATAAAGTGTATGATTTTCCAATCCAAATTTAAGCAGCAGACCAAAATAATTTGCAACTGGAAAGAACATCATTTGAAAGTATTTTCCTTCAGGACATGACTGGTGTCTTGTCATGTCTATGTGTTCACACCTAGCTCAGCTGGTTCCTGGCATAGTATCAGATTTCAACAGATATTAGTGAATGTTGTTTTTGAATGAACCAAGTGCTCTTTGTGTCTACATGAGCAAATATTCCAAACTGAACTAAATTATTTATCTTAAATTCAGCTTCCCTTCCTTCTAAATCCCTTTCTTTGTTGCTTATTTATATAGTGAGCAATTAAAGGTTGGCAAATGGCTGTTGCATTTGATGGAATATTGGTTAAATGCCCAGACCAGGAGGACAGCTTCACACCCTGTCTTATTCTTATCATGCCATCTTTGGATGAGGGAGTCAAGAGTTGGTCTGGAGCTTTTGTATTTAGGCTGTCATTTTGTTCATTTGTCTGGAGTCCTTTAAAGCTGGTAAAAGGAGGCGGAGTCTTGAATGTGAGCTCCTTGAGTCAGGGCCCGTGTCCTGTTCATCTGCTTGCATGCTATTAATATTTAGCCTAGAGAGAAAAGAAAATAACCACCATTTGTTAAATACCTGCTAAGTCTGGCACTGTTATGGAAGACATGATCCTATGAGCCGTGGAGAGAATGAGAGAGGAGAAGGTAGGGACAGGGAGGGTGGATCTCATTTAAAAAGGATGATGGCTTTATAATGATGAATATGCTAATAATCCTGATTTGGTCCTCACATATTGTACACAAATACTGATCATCAACTCTGTACACCAAAAGTATGTATAATCAGTTATGTTTCAGTACAATTAAAAATAATTGAGAATGATGGGAAATTGGCAAGAGAAGAGAGGAACACAGGGACAAGGCAACCAGGTGAGTGTTTTTGTAAGCTAAGTACAAAGAACTGATAGACAGGGGTGATTGAGATGGAGGAAAGGAGGGGAGTAACTGATGAAGACCCCGCAAACCACTGGAGGAGGAATGTGGACAGGAGAGACACCACTTCCTCCAAGCCAGGAGGGATGGAGGTGAGCTGCTAAGAGGCAGGTGAATTTGAAAGCAAGAACTGGGCAAAAGGTATTTGCTCACATCATGTGAGATCTTGTGATGATAAATAATCGACTTAGAAGCAAAATCCTGACTTTCCTCACAGGGAACTTAATTCATTAACAGGTTTGGGGAAAATAAGATAATTTAGCCAGGCTCCCCGGACATTTCTTGTAAACAAGTTGTGTGGGTGGAGTTAGTGGCATGTGCACCAATGTATCATTCTAGTTATTGCTACTGTGTGTTCTTCAGTTTGTGAGGCAGAGCTGGGGCAGAGCTAACTTCTAAAAATAGAGCATGTTTACTCTGCTGGCAGCTGCTCAGTTTCTCTTCGGACTTTGCTGGTAGCAGTTGGGCTTTGAGTTTCCCTGTGGACTGTTTCTTAGACATGTGTGTGCTGAATAAAGACTACTCCTGCTTCAGCCAAGGCTCCAAGGAACTTTTTGCGGGTTTCCTAGCTCATAGACCTGCATGTGAAGGGTTTGTGAATGGGCTCGAGGGGTCTATGAGCTCCAGACCCAGCCCTAGCTCTACAACAGGATAGACAGAATCATATGCAGGGAAAGTCTGAGACTCTAAGAAAATCATGTAGAGTCACCTTCTCCCCCTCTAACATCCTTACATAGGCAAAAACTGGGGTAAAATGAACGTAGTGGGAATCCTTGAAGAGAAAAACGAGATCCATGAAAGGCTTAAAATAACAGCCTGTCAGCACTTTACATGTGTATAATGCTTGGTGGCTTTTATTCCCCACGGTCTCTCTCAGCCCCCACGCCTGTGCTCATGTTTTTCCTTCTGCCTGTTATGTTGTCCTCAACACCTCCCCCCCCCAGCCCCCCTTTTTTCTGAGACTCTAAGAAAATCATGTAGAGTCACCTTCTCCCCCTCTAACATCCTTACATAGGCAAAAACTGGGGTAAAATGAACGTAGTGGGAATCCTTGAAGAGAAAAACGAGATCCATGAAAGGCTTAAAATAACAGCCTGTCAGCACTTTACATGTGTATAATGCTTGGTGGCTTTTATTCCCCACGGTCTCTCTCAGCCCCCACGCCTGTGCTCATGTTTTTCCTTCTGCCTGTTATGTTGTCCTCAACACCTCCCCCCCCAGCCCTCCTTTTTCTCTGACACCAGAAACCTTTCCTATTGCCCTTTGCTGCCCATCCCCATCTATCATGCATTAGAGTTGTTGTGTGCACATTTTATCCATTCCATTCAATGGCGTGTGTCTGCGGTACAGGGCATGTCTTTTACTTTTTTTTTTTCTTTTCTTTTTTTTTTATTCTCCACGATCCTTCGCTATTAGTGAACACTGAAAGAATATTTACTAGATTATGTCTCCCTTTTTACAGGTAAGGAGCAAATCTAGCTCAGATTATATAATAGAACTTGTAAGTGTAGGATTTAGAATTTAGGTTCAAAACTTAGGTTTTATAATCCTCGAGCCTGTGCTCTTTTCCTAAACTATTTGCTTCTATTTCTAGAAGAAAGCACGTTAAATGCTGTCTAAGGGGGCATGTGGCAGGCAGTGAACATGTGCACTAATATACAGGGGCTCAGACGAGCAGGCATATACCAGCTGAGTCACTTTTCTCTTCCAGAAGCCATTTGTGATGTCATTTGCCTATGTCATGGCCTATCTTCCCTAGTTACTCTCTTTTTTTTTTCCTTTTTGTCTTTTTTCGTGACCGGCAACAGATCGCAACCGGCAACGGATCGCAACCCTTGGACGGGAACGGCAACGGGATAGCAACCCTCAGTGTTACACCCGCACCTCGCTCAGCCAGTGAGCCGCCGGTCTGTATGTGGGATCCGAACCCTCAGCGGGAGCGTCGCTGAGCTCCCAAGCAGCGCACTGTAGCAGTGCGCCACCGGGCGGCCCCCTAGTTACTCTCTTGATGTGAGGATCACACCCAAGGTGCTGAACTAGAGATCCAACTGTTTCTTATGGACATCTCTGATGGTGCATAAATACATAGAGATTGCTAGTGCCTTTGCCAGAACAATGCCTTACTTTGTAAGCACAGTTATCTCATTTAAAATAAATCCATTTGATATATACCCCTACTTTAATTAGGAATATGATAGTACCACTCATATTGTACCTCTCACATATCAACTTATTTAGAAGTTATTTGTGTACACATTGTATCTGCAAATTAGCAAAGAAGAATCAAATAAAATGTTTTTTAAATAAAAAAATAAAAGTGAGTATAGCAAAAACTGTGGAAGGAGATGTATGATGATAAAACAGAATGTTGTCTGATGCCAGACTGTGTTTTATCGCCATACCTCTCCTTCCTTAGTTTTTCCTCTTTGAAACTTGGTCGTTTTTAGCAAACTGCCAAAGTCCCCCTTTCAAATTATTAACTGAGATTAAAAGCAGTACAGTTACCAAGAATATCTATAGTTTAACAGTATGTGACCCCATACTGTTAAAGGAATGATTCTCTGTTTGTAGATTTTACTTAATAAGCTAAGTGGTAAAGGAAACATTTGTTTGCTGTTATTCTGCATGATGTTTAGAGAAGTTACATGGTGACACAACCACCTGTTATGTTGAAAAATGAAGCCCACTCTGACTATATGGTATATGACAAGTCATTCATATAAGAGTCTATGATATTATAGTGTTGATATTTAACTTAGTTCCCAAATCCCTCCTTAGATTTTTTCTTTTCCTCTGTATCCAACCTACAGGACATGGTATTTGTCTCCTTTCATGAAAATAAAAAATTATCCAATATCATATTCAGCCTTTTCCCTCTTATCTAGTTGTTTGATAGAGATGAAGTTGAAGTTGAAATACAAAGCCTGTTTGTGTAATTATTTTCCTTGCAATAACTTGACCTTTCAATGCCCTTCATTTTTATAGTGCTAACTTTAATAGCCCTGACAGTGGGTATCTTTTTCCCTCTATCCCATTTAAATTTTTGTCAGTAGAGTATGTCTCTAGTATCACAAATTTTGTCTACAAGGTCTACTGGGACAAAAGTGTATAGAAAACTGACTTGAGGGTTACCAAATGTGTTTCACATTTTCTTTGACCCCCTTCGTTCTCTGCTTCTGATTATCTATGAAAACGGACACAGGATGTGTCCTCATGAATTGCCTTTGTGAAGACAGAAAATGGATCATGATAGTCCAATGAGATAATATGCCTTAATGTAGATGTGTAGAAACTTTACAGATAATGGGCCCATAGTGAGCAAACTACCAGAGTTCACAGCCACAACAATGTATGAATGCTTGCAGCAACAAGGTTACATTTATTTTATACCAAGCAAAGCAGAGAATAACTACAGTCGAGTCACTTCCTCCTTTGAGGAACAAAAAAGGCGGTAAATATAGTTGAAAATAGAAAGACAGATTGTGGTCAAGCTTACAATAGGTCCAGTGAATGGACAATATCTTTGGGTTATGATCTGTGGTTTCTCAGGAAGGATAGTTGGCCTAGAAAGAAGCCACTGGATGAATTCCTCTAACTTGGTAGCACTGAGGAAAAATCTCCACTTTCCTCCATGAACAAAAGTTAGCTTGATCCATGTGTTAAAGTCTGGGTAAATATAAATGTCTGACTTTGGTTTCTTAAAGCTTCTTGATACATTTTGATGGTTACTTTTCTTCAGACTTTTAATTTTGGGAGAATTTTTTTTTCCTCAAGATGATCTTTGGGCTCTGGATAACCAGGCACTTTTTCTGGTTCTGCTGAAGAGCTTTCAGAGTCTGTAGAGGCTGATGTGTTCTTCAGAGTTTCTGGTTTTGTGAGTTTGTGAAGCAGTTCTATGATTTCTTTACCCTTTTCTCCTTCCAGAACCTCTAAACAATGTATGCTGGAGCAAGAATTTTGGTTTTCCAGTTCTGTCACCTTCTTCTTTAAAGCATCAATGTCTTCTTTCACAGAGAGGATATCTTTAGTTTTTGTGCATTGTTTGTCTTCATTAACATTCATCCTGGTTTCCAGTACCTCCGTTTGCTTATGATAAATGTCAATCTTTTCCTGGATTTTTGATACTGCACTAACAATGTCAGCCATTTGGCTGAGGAGTTCAATTTGGGCAGTTTTAACATCTTGGAGTGTCAATGTAAAATTCATTTCTTTGTTACAACTAATGCCATCTTGAGCACAGTCATAGGAAGTCATAGTTGGATATCTAGTTGAATCTGGGTGCTGAATCTTACATTTGCGGTAAACATTTTTAAGAGATTGTCTGATCTTGGCGAGATTTGAAGTCCATATCGCCCCAGTGGCAGCTTTTACCCTCTTTGCGTGAAGTTTGTACATCTTCCTGGTGAAATAAAAGGCCAGGTATTGGGAAACATAACTAGAATCAGAGGAAGAAGCGATGTCAGAATGAAATGATCTTTCTCTTACTGTTTGCTGGATGTCTTTCCTGGTGACATCATAGAATGTCCTATGGAGGACTGATCAAAGGCAACAAGGCACTCTTAGGTGGTTAGCTTCTTAAGGGGCAGCCCTGCTGAAGGGCTCTATCTAAGAATGGTCAACTGCACGGTATCCTTCATATGGTCATCATTGACCAGATGCTGATGTCACAATGACTGCTGGCTTAGAATACATTTAACCATGGGGAAGCAGTTCTCAAAATTTTGGGTTATAGGTTATACATACAGCTTTTGTTTATGTGGGTTGTATCTATATATATTCTATATCAGAAAATAAAACTAAGAAAGTCTTAATATATTTATTTATTAATTTATTTAAATAAAAAACCTATTACATGTTAACATAAATGACATATTTTTTTCTGAAATATAATTCTATTTTCTAAAAGAAAAAAATAGAAGAGTGGCATGGTTTTACACATCTGCAAATGTTTAAAATACTTGGATTAATAGAAGACACCTAGATTCTCACATCTGCTTCTGCATTACATCTGTTGTGATACATTGTTTCGGTGGAAGTATATGAAGACAATATGACTTCACAGAGATATGGAAATGGAAATGGGAGAGTATTTTAATAACCTTTTCAGATAATTGAAGATATTGTTCTTTCCTTCTCCATAGAAATTTGACAAATGATAATTTTTTTAGAAATTAGTTGCAATGTGTGACCTTAGACCAGATAAATGAACTTTCATACTCTATTACATTAAAATTTATGGGTCTATTTTCCATTTTAAATGGGTGCATAAGATCATGCATTGGTCATTTAGAAAATAATGGTTCACTGAATTATGCAGATCTTCCAAATGTTGACTCATTTTATTGTAAAATATTAGAATATTATATTCATTAATATCACCACCAATCTCACCAGAAAAGTCTTTGAATATTGAGATGAGGCCAAGTTCATGGTGGCAGAGTCAAGTTTTCTAAAATTCTAATTTTAGCTTGAAAAGCTTGAAATTTATCAAGCTTATTTGTTGTTTTCCTTGAAGTGACTGTCTCCCTACATTCATTTTTTGCAAAAATGCTTGCCAAATGTCCAACTATGAACACTATAGTTGGTTGGCAACTGTTTTTTCAAGGAAAAATGGTGTTTCATAAAGAAAGCAGCTAGTCCATTTTTTAGCTCAGAAAAGTAGTTTTTTCTTGAGACAACCATTATACTTGGTAAGCAGCAGAAGTGCTTTGTACGTACTTCCCATTACATTATGTATAATATTAAAAAGATGGACTAAAGGGTTGAGATTTAATAAGATTAAAAATTTTTACTGCTTCATCAAGAACATTCTTGCATGAAATTGTTTTTTTCTTGTGTTCTTTTTTGTTTCCCCCCTCTAAGTGGTGGTGAATTATGCAATCACTATTGTTACAGGGGTGCCAATACCTTGGTTTGTGCTAAGGTACCAACAGTTTTACCCACCATTGCTTTTGCAATGTAATTTTCGAAATGCAAATGTAGCCATAGTGAAAAAGGCAAATAGTGTCCTAGTATTATTTTGAAATACTCTTTCCCTCATAGTCATACATAAAAAGCGACCTCATGGCACAAACTATACCACACTTTGAGAACCATTGTCTTGGAATTTAAAATAACATAATACATTTCTCATGTTTCTTCTTATAGGTACTAAGTAACAACAGTACTTGAAATCCAAAACCCTTTGAATTATTAAATAACATTTTGTCCATTTTATATATTGAGGCAAAAACATAATTTTATTCTCTGAACACATAAGACAATATTTTGGAATTGAAATGACATGATAACCATATGTCAGTCCCAATCTATTCAAGAAGATATTCCTTCTTGGATTAGTGCCAGTTCCAGATTTCTACTAAGTCACTATTTCTCCTATTTGTGCCATATTTCAGGGTCAATGTTGGCCCAGGTTTTGGTACAAACTCTGAACTTAGCCAAAAGTATTTAAGAATTTTGTCTCATCAACAATATCTGGAATTTTGCTTTATTCTCCAATTTTTAAATTGTTGGTTAGTAACCTTTCCAGAATGTCTAGAAAACTGTCCAAACTCTTGCTGAGGAAAAATGTTCTTTAGGAGGTAGGCTACCACAGAAATTGTATTTGGGACCAGAAAGGTTAAAGTGTGAAGCTGTCCTATTTACTTTGGCCAAGGACATTTTGTCCATCAAGTTCTACAGACACAGTGCTTAGGCGTATGAAGTTTTCAAGGGCTAATAAAAATATTTGAGATGAGAAGAAAAAAAAATGGCTCAGCATACTAAAAGAAAGCTGCAAAATTGCAATAATAAGTGTTTAATTAAATGTCTAAAATATACTATAATCTTCATTAATTGTTATACTTGGTATTATTAAAATTTCCTTACATGTGGAGGCAATTCGTTGATTAGATATTCTCACTTTACAAAAATTCCCAATGAAATTAGAGGGATTTCTTGTAGTAATTACTCCCTCCAGGTTAATAACAGCCAAATCTTTTTGGTGCATAACAGACACTGTTCTAAATACTAGCTTATTTACCTGAAGTTCAGAGAAATCAAGTAACTTTCCTAAGGTAACACAGCTAAAATATGGGCAGAGTCAGATTTCAGATTGTTACATTTTGGCTCTATAGTCCACATGTTTCACTGCCACACAATCATGATAAAAGTATGTAATTGTCACAACTCAGAAAAAGATGTACATTTCATTTTTAAAAAAAAAACACTATATATTTATAGAAGACTTATTTTTTAAAAATTTTATTTGTTCAGCAGCATGACAAAACTGAAGCTTTAATTGGTTATTTTATTTACCAAAGCTATTTAAAGCAGAAATTTGTGGAGACCTTAAAAGTTGAACTAGCTTTAATTCACAAGTAAAAATGAGCATTTGGAAGCTATTCTTGCCTTACCATAGTAATATAACAACTGGAATAAAAAAAAAAACAGACTTTAAAATTTTCAACTAAAAATATTTATGTATGTTGATTATTTTTATAAAACAAATTAATCTAGTAGGTTTGATACAAACATAAACCCGTCTGGGTTTCTAACTACTTATTAATGTTTAATGAAGGAAGCCTCAGCCTATTTGGGGCTTGTTAGTGAAAAGCTGTAGTGGGAGGATATATGCCTATTGATTTGGGTGAAGTTATGAGAGCAGTCAAAACATGAATGAATAACGGGAAATGAACTGACTTCCTCCTTAAGTTTCCTGCCAGGGATACAGAGGGATTTAGGAATAAAGTAGCATGGTAGACTGGAGCCTAGAGGGAGACCCTTCCTGAGGAAGAATGTTCTCCAGGAAGCTGTTTTCGGGGTAATGGTATTTGGAGTCAGAAAGGTTAGAGTTCAAGGCTGTTCCATAACTAACTGTGCTCGAGGCAGGTTACTAACCTCTCACAAGCCTGTAAAATGGGTTAATAACAGCACCTATTTCAAAGAGTGGTTTTGAGAATTAAAATGCTCAGTATTTGTAAACACTTTTCATCCCCTTCTCTAATCACCTCCTTCTTCTCACTTCCCTTCTTGAAAATCAAAGGAGGAAATGGTCAAGAGTTTGAAGCTCTAATGTGGCTCACTCACTCGATCGCTTGTTCTGCCCTTCATTCTCTCTCTTTCAGTATGACCAAGACATAAGGCCTGTGGTGCTCTGTTCACTATGCTGTGCAGATAAAGCATGTTGATTAGAAGAACACAAGAAGGCAACAAGCAAGGCTGGACAAACCAGCACTGTCTCCCGGTACAGTATTTCTCAACCATCTGTGGTATCAGGCAGACTGGCATGGAATAGCCATTGGAGATATGGCTCTAACAATAAATGATATTATCATATTTAAGTTCTGGTCAAGATGGCAGAATAGAAGATCCCCAGTGTCACTCTCCCACAGATCAACCAATTTACAACTATTAAAAAGTAACGACAGCCAAGCTGGGGCCACTAGAGCTCAGGGGAAGAGGAGAGACTTACAGAGTACATGAAGGTGGGAGAAGCCACAATGAGAGAAAGAAAGGGTCGTTCCCACCATTTCGAGCCCCAACCGCTTCCAGGCGGGAGATGGGGTGAGGAGCCAGAGACAACATAAAAAAGGACACAGAGGCTGGTGAGTCATTGCAAGGGACCAGCCCACGGCTTATCCCATGGGAAGTGTTTGGAGTATGGGGGGTAGAGGAGATGGGCCACCAGGGGAACACTGGGGCACAGCAGGGACAGCTGATCTGCCCTCCAATCAGTGCAGGACCACTCAGTGGAGACTGGTCAGGAATATAGAACGGCAGAGAGTGCAGTTTGCTGAAAAGACTGAGGCCCAGACCAGAGTTTCCACACAACCCAGGTGCACCAGACCTCATGAGACTCAGAAGTACATACAAGGTCAACAGTTAAAACCTGAGATGCACAAAAAGCCTTCTGCAGAGAATCAGCAGCAAAGCAGCAATTTAGCTTAGCTCAACTACAGGGCTCAAGTGCTGGTCGGCACAGGAAGTTCCTCCATTTAGAAAGTAAAGGGCAACAAATTAGTTCCTGTGCAGAGTTTAAGTGGTAGGAACTGCGAATAATCCAACACAGAACTGAAAGGAAAAACAAAATACCCACAGATCAGAGACAAAGTAGGATATTAACTAGGTCTAACACCAACACCAAAGAATACCTATAAAACCTAGAAGGACAGGAAGTCCCTGGGCTGCCAAGTCAAGGAGAAGGGAAGGCCAAGGGCCTCAGGCACACCCCTCTACATCTGCAATCGGCCCAGCAATGACCACCAAGCCACTACAGGAAGCATCCCAGGTTCCTGAGCCGAGGTGGTGGGGGGATGAGGGCCTCAACCACACCCCCTGACTTTTGCAACCAGTCCAGACATGATCACTGGGCCACTGCAGGAATTGCCCTGGGTCCCCAGCCAGGGTGGTGGGGGGCAGACAGCCTCAGCCATGCCCCCCAACATCTGCAAACAGCCCAGTGACAACCACAAAGCCACTGCAGGAAGCGCCCTCGGCTCCCCAGCTGGGGCAGTGGGGTCTGAGGTCCTCAGACATGCCCCCCTGGCATCTGCAACCAGCCCAGCAATGACCACCAAACTGCTGCAGGAAGCACCCCAGACTCCTGAGATGGGGTGGTGGATGGCCAATGGCTTCAGCCACACTGCCCTGACATCTGCATCCAGCCCAGAAATGACTGAGCCACCACTAGAATCCCCCTGGTCTCCCCTGCAAGAATGAGGGGAATGCCACGGGCTTCAATCATGCTCCCCTTCCTTTGTCCTCTTCCCACCATATTTCCCACTTCTTTCCCTTTCTCCCCCCCCCCCCCCAGTGATCTGCAACAACGTCTCAGAATGAGGCATGGAGTCAGGGGAAGCCAAACCCAGCTGCAACTATGCAAGCTGCTGCCTCTGCGCCGGGGCTCCACCAGGGTCCTGAGGCTTCGAGCTTGGGGAAGCTGTACCCAGCCACAACCAGGTAAAGAGCACACCAAAAACACCGTTTCTATGCCAACAGCCCACCATGGCCACCACAATTGCCATGGCTGCCGCAAAAGCAGGTAGCCTCTGTAGCAGCAGTCACAGCCACCATGCAGATGGCACGCCAGACTCTCAACTGCACTGACACAGGAGAGGCACCAGCAAAGACCAAGAAAGAAAACCAAAAAAATAAAAGAAATAAAAAAGAAAAGGTCCTCTCTCTCCACAAACCACACTCCAGAGTAATAGAAGAAGCATCTGATTTACCATAATAGGGGTGGGCTTGATCACACCTGTCTCTGTACTGGACGGATCATCTGGGCAACAAACCCAACAGAAGAACAGTTCATCTATAAGATGGAGAGAACAAATCTGTGGTTATTAGGGGAGGGGAGGGGAGAGGAGGGGGGATGGGAGGGGGAGATTTGATAAGGGGCATAAATAATAAGTAACAATAAATATGCTAATAAAAATAAATTTAAGAAATTTAAATGCTGGTGTGTTTGAGCATGTTAACTATAAATTAATTACGACAGTCAAGATTATCTATATAAAAGTCATCCTAATTTATATTCTTTTTCGTATGTTTTCTTGAGTGGGAAAGAGTGGGGTAGTTGTAGCTATTCTACTAGCAACTGGGCATTATTTGTAACCTTCATGTTACACCTGTAGTAGCCTACTATTACTCATGTGCCTTTAGTTGTTATGACCAGAAAACTTAATGAAGGTCTTTTACTTCTCCCAAAACATTCAGAGGCCAAATTTATAAGGAACCTGGGCCCTCCTACCTGAATATCACTTGTCATATGCAGAATGGGATAAAAGAATAATGGAAGAGGAACCAAGGTCTTTTAACTTTGATGAGGGTGGCTGACCCAAGGCGATAGGAATGTGCGAATTAGGGAACTTAAACTTGCTGTTACACAAGCTATGTAGTATGAAGGGTACATAGGTGAAGTGTCTTCTGCTTTTCTTTCTTTTTAGCCCTTTGGAATAGAAGAGAATGAGACTGGAGTCAGAGCAGTTACACTGAAGCATGACAGGGATGGAAGGGAAAGCAAGATGTAGTGTTTATAAGGCAGGCTGGGTGTGAGGCAGTGATGCTACACTACCAGCTGGAGGAAGTGATGGAGCTCAGGGACATTGCTAAGGCAACGTGGTTGGAGTGACACTTTAGGTGAGGTGTCTATAAATGTTCATGATAATACTTTAAAATCATATGAAACCAGAAGACAAAAGAATAAGGCAAACACTTTCAAAGAAGTGATGGAATGATAACTTTCTTTTACATTTATTTGGTAATGATAATTTACTTTTTCACTATAACTAAAATTGTGTGTTCTCTTTCTGGAATACCCTCCATCTATTTTTCACCCTGGCAAACTTCTCTCCATCCTTTAGGAGTCATTCAGTCATCTAAAATGCTTTCCTTGTTTTGCCTGATTGGTTCTGGGTCTCTATCTAGCAGTGATTCACGTGTCATATTATTATTGTTGGGGAGCCTATCTCCTCTGTAGACCGAGAACTCTTTGAGGGAGGACACTTGCTCTTCAGCTCTATATCCCCAGTCTCACAAAGCTTATCATATAGTTGGTGCTTAATAAATCTTTCTTCAATGAAAAAATGAATGAATGCACCTCTGGATGATTGTCAGGGTGTCCATTGGGTCTCTCCTGAACCTATTTCTATGCGTGGCTAGGAAATACATTGCTTGCCTCATAACAGTAGTAACTTTTCTCAGTTCCTGGGAGATCATTTAGCAATTTGGGGATAGGGATTTAATAATTGCTTCCCCAAAGACCTGAAGGAGTTAAGTGGCAGGAGAGGTAAATTGACATCAGGGAGGTGGAGGTAATTATGAACTTGGAAACAATTATGGCATGAGTAAGAGAGAGAGAGCCCAGTAATGATAGTAACAGGGCTGGTGTTAATGGCACTGATCTTACAGGTGACTAAGGTACATTGGCATACTTCCCCCTTGCAACATACTAAGTCTTTCAGGTCTCGAGAGAACCACAGGTAATCAGTGCATTCTCCAGGCCCCTGTGTGATTGCCTGGGAATGCATTTGTCATCAGTTGAGATACTCAGGCACTTATCTCTTTATTCATGTCTTCTTGTACTCTGCATTCCAAATTTACAATGAACTCTCTCTAGCTTATCTAAACATACCCTTCACCATTTAGTTCCAGAACCCTGGGGGCACATTAGTATTTTATGTAATCTTTCCTCCCTGTCATCTTCCTCTAGTTCTTTCTGTTACGCTTGGCTCTCCCTGGTAATATATTATATGAGGGTGCCTGGTTTCTGTAATTCTCAACTTTACTTCTTCTTTTCCCTTTTCAAATATTATCTTTAAACCTCTGCTCCCTTTAGCTTATGATTGACGCTCTTCTTACCGTGCTTTATAAGTCTGATATACACAATTGATGTAGCTATAAAAATAAATGGCTGGAAAAAGAGAGATTGAAAGAGAAGTGTTTTTGCTTACCCATTCACCTCTTTCCTTTAATGGAACTGGTGAATAAATTCAGCAAGTCAGTCTATTTAAGTATCTCTGTTTCACTGAATTTATATCATTTAGCAGATCCTTTTAGGAAACCGTTATGTGATGTGTACAGCACAGTATCAACTTTCTGTCTTGTTCCTGAATTGCACTGTACTTCATTTAGGAAGCACCCAAAATTGAAAGATATGGAATAAGTAATGATCACATAGGAAGTGGGGATTTAAAATATAAACAAATCAGAAATCATAAAGTGTAAAAACTGGAGAGTGTTAGTTTTCTCATTTCTAATTATGAATGCTGTGTGGTTTGCAGTGGTTTCTTATTTGGGTATGTTAATATTTTAGCATAGCCTTAATTTTAAACACTGTTTTAGTGTTTGGGTTTTCAGTTGTCATGATGCTTTACAGTACTTTGGACTACAAAATCCAAGGAGTTATCTTCTTCCTTATCCTAAAATTTTAAAGATTATAATGTGAAACATTGCACTAGCTTTTCTTAATAGTGCTCACCTTGAAAGATATCTATTATTATGAATGTTGTGTTTCCAAGGGAATTTGTGCCAGAATCTCTGTGAAGTAAATGTGTATTTATCCCTTGGCTATAGTTTTCTTTCTGCTATTAGTGTGCTCTCTGTCTGTCTTGGGCATATTATTTTCCATTCTATTTCATCTATACAATGAGAACAGCAATAATGCCATGTGCTGATATTGAAGGGGGTCGTAAGGGTTAACATGAAGAGGTTTATTACATCTAAATTTTGAATTTATATTACACCTCTTATTTAAGAACTCTAAACTAGTTATATTATGCACTGTTCCTGCAGTGTTTTGGTTTTTTTTCTCCCGCAGTTTGATTTTAGAATCATTTTCTTTCTCCTTTTAAAGCTACATACATTCTTTCTCCTGTATGGGTTTGGATTACAAATATATTTATCTTTCCAAATGTATTCTTTCCCCTTACACACTCTGATTACACACAAAATAGAAAATGCCCAAAAGGCAATCATAAAACGAAGGTTTTTGTTTTTTTCTTTTTCTTCTCTACCTAGCCTTTCGCAACATTGATGTAAGGAAAAAAGTATTTATTCACTGTTTTAAATATTCATTGAGGCCCCCCACCCCCATCCCCAGAAATACATATTGCTGCTGCAGCAGCTTTTCTAGCATGCCAAAAGCCAACTAGAATATGAAAGGTATTTAGGAATGTTTAACTGTGATGTAAAGAATTTAATTTTTTTTTTTTTGTCTTTTTTCGTGTCCGGCAACGGATCGCGACCCTCAGTGTCGCGCCCGTACCGGACCGGGACCGGTAACAGGATCGCAACCCCCAGCGCTGCGCCTGCACCTCGCTCAGCCAGTGAGCGGGAACCGGTCTGTATGTGGGATCCGAACCCTCGGCGGGAGCACCGCCGTGCTCCCAAGCGGCGCACTGTAGCAATGTGCCACCGGGCTGGCCCGGAATTTAATTTTTTTTTTAAGTACATCTCTTTCTGCAAATTTGAGTCTCTTTTTGTTGATCTTAAATTAATATAAGTATCAAATAACAGAAATGTAGAGCAACAAGGCATTTCTATTAAACACACATTTCAATAATTTTCAGCTTCAGTGTTAGGCACTAATGGCTGCGATTTTCATTGTAACTTAAGAGAATTAATTACCACTCATTCTATTTAGGTGCCCGAGTTTCTCTTCCATGATGTAGTGTAAAAAGATACTGAGCTGGCTTAAGCCCTTGGGCAATTTACATATTAAAACAGGTAGAAATTTCTATCATAACTTCCACTGAACTTTACATTTAAAGTTTTTAAGGGCACTTAAAAAAAAAAAGACCATATTGCTAGAAATCACATAGTTGTTAGAAAGTAGAGCATAAGTAAAATGGATGCCCAGGCTCATTGTAATGACCAAGAAAGTGACATAGTTGCTTAAAACTTCGTAAAACAAAAGATCTTAATTTTTTGGCTTCGATATTCCTTTGGGAATCTGATGATAGCTTTGCATACTTTCTCAGGAAACAGCATATACATACACATTTAAGTATAATTTCAGAGGGTTCATAGATCTCCTCTACCCCCACCCTCAAAGCCATTTAAGGACACCGTAAATTATACCTAAGGTTAAAATACTGGCAGTAAGAGAAGGAGAACCAAGGATTATTCAGGCTCCAGGATCTGTTTATAGGTGTTTTGCTTTGAAGGGGACTGGACTTACAATATGTGTAGTGCTAAGAGTGTAGGCAGTTGGTTATTCAAGGATCAAAGGACGGAGATCCCTGTGGAATTCAGTGGCTTGGGAATGGTTCCAGTGGGAACCTTTAAGAATGAATGAGATTTGGAGAGATGAAAGCTGTACACACCATGAAGTTAGGCCCCCTATTTGGTTTCTTTTTCACTATTCCTAGAATAGTGCAAGCTACCAGCCACTAGGCTTTCAATACATATTTACACTATAGTGTTTTGTGTCTCATTTCTAGTGAAGAGCTTGAGCCAAGAGAAATGGCATAAACCTAGGGTGGGAGTTCTGCACGTGCCTCTATAATGAGGCAACCAAGATGGGTGTTGGTTGGTAGTCTAGATATCTGGTGGTCAGTTGGGAGCATGGCAAGTGTTTTTATAAGAGTTATTCAGGGGTCAAAGCTGCAAAATTAAATATCTTGAGTTTATTGCTGAGGAACTAAGAAGCAATGCAAGTGATATATCCAATATTTTGTTGTGAAATTCTATCAGCCTTTAGGAATAGAGCTTGGTGAAAGAAAGTGAGCCGAGATGCCGGGTACCGTTCAAGCTTTATTAAAGAAAGAAATCTGCTGGGCTGTGCTCAAAGTAGCAGGCAGCCCAGGGCTGCCCTGAAAAGGGGACAGCATCAGGTGTGGGGATGGTAGAGCTTAAATAGTGCACCAAGGGCTGGCTGGTACCATCAAGGAGGGTCATTATGCTAATGTGGATTAGGGTTGAGAACTGTGTCCTTGCAGAAGCAAAAGCGTTTTCTGTTTAAGTCAGGAGGCTTCTCGCAAAGAGAAGGGGGACAGGAGGGGAGGAGATGGGTGGCGCCATTTTGTACTTGGGCTTGTCTAAAGGGGCTCTCTGGTTATGTTGCAGATCTATTATTCCTGACTTTTAAGTATAGGAAAAAGGGGAAAAGGGCAGAGATCTCATTCTTCTGAAGCTACTTCCTGCTGGAGATGGGTGAAGGTATGGAAAAAATAAAAGATTTAGGTGGTGGGGTATTTGTTTCATGTAGGGAGGCTGTATTCCTTCAGGGAAGGGTCGGTGATTCTGAGGTATTGATATCCTCCTTGCAGGGACAATTCGGCAACCTTTTGGTTGGTGAAAGCCTGCATACATTCCTGCAAGAAATTAGAGAAACATCAAAAGAGACTGGGACCAAAAAGTAGGATGAGGCACAGTTAGGGGTCTTAGTAAGGGTATAAACCAGGGTATCCAAAGGTTCAGTGAAATGGTTTGAGTTGTTTTGGATCTCCCCAGACTCATTTATGTAGTAACAGCATTCCTCCCCCAAGAAGAGGAAGGTGCCCTCCTTCTCGGGTGTAAGGAAGTAACATAAAGAGCCCGATGGTTCTGTAAAGTGACTGTCATGAGTGAGGTGACCTGTCACTGGAGGGAGGAGATGCTATCTATACTTTGTTCTTCTGAGAGTTTTTGATAGAACTGAGAAAAAGTAGCAGGGCCTGCTATGCCAGTTCCAGTTGCAGGAAGGAGCCCTGCCCCAATTAAAAGGTACAATTAGTGCCCTACAGGAGCAGGGGGCACTTCCTGAGAGGGGGGGCTGAAGTTAGTCCCAGTCCTGTCTCCATCCCTCCTTCTGTCTGGAGGGTGATATCAGAGACGAGCCAAAAGAATATGCAAGAAATCGTGTTGGGGGTGCAGGCAACAGGATAACGTAGTTTTTTAAAGGAAATATTTTCTGGTTTTAGGGCATGGATGAGGAGGGGGTAAGTGAGTGGCAGCGTTTGGTGTTAATGAGGCAGAGTGTGGGCAGGCCCCACATAACGCTGACAGTCCCCCCAGGGGTGAGATTAGAAGAAAGTGAAGAGACGTTTGTGGAAACATTGCGGGCTGCATCGACAGGGAGGGGGTGACCACAAAAAGTTTCTTGTGAAGTGGGAGAAAGATGAGTCGCTTGGGGACTAATCTGATTCGCTGAGGACTGTGTCGTCCCTGTGGACCTGGAACCTCCATGTTCCAGGTAAGGGGGAGCATTGATATAGGAGGAAAAACACAGGAAGGATGTGAAGGGTTAGGGAGCCAAAAGAATTTAAAGGGCACGTTGCCACAATGAAATTACTAAGAAGCATCCTACTGATAGGAGGTAAAGGAGCGCCAGGAGAAATCTTCCTATAATGTTATAATCTTTTGGGGCAGCTGCTGCCAATCCTGTTGCAAGTACTAGAACAGATAGTGTAATAGTAGCTCATGTGTGAAGGACATGAAGCGGCCTGCAGGAATGAGAGGATAATCGCTGCAGTAATGATCATCCTTCTTCTGGGACTGGGGGAAGAGCGAAGGTCCTGGAGATTTTCAGTTTTGTGGGTCATAAAATGGACGAAGTGTGAGGAGATGTCGGGTTGGGGGTTGAGTAGAGGGACCCCTCTGGCTTGGTGTTAACCAAGATTCTTTGGGTACAGTCTCAAGTTCTCATTTTACCAAGGATAAGTGATACCAAGGGGCCTTTCCTAGTACCTTTACTGCCATGGGGGTGGTGAAAGTACTGTATACGGCCCTTCCCAACATGGTGAGAGAGGCTTTGGGACTCAGGTTTTAATATACACTTGCTGTCCTGGGCTCAGTTTAAAGTCTGAGAGGGTGGTGGGGAAAGGATGAGGTAATAGAAGTTGGCTTGTTCCCTGGGAAAATCCCTAATGAGCAAAAGAGTAGGGAAATACGGGCCTAAGGGCAATGAGCTGGAAGGGAGAGGTGTGAAAGTGAAGGGCCTACTGTACATAAGTTCGAGGGGGCTGAGGCCTGTGGGCTTTCGGTAGGCAGTCCATAGGTAAAAGGGCAGCTGCTGCTAACACCTTTAGATAGGGGCCCATCCTCTAGTTGTGGTGTCTAGTTGTTTAGAGAGGTATGTAACTGGGTAGAAAATATATCCAACCTCTTGTCCCCAAACCCCAACTGCCAACTTTTGGGTTTTGGTGACCTATAGGATAAAAGGATGAGATAGGTTTGAGAGAGATACAGCTGGGGCTGCGAGGAGAGTGGCTTTTAATCACTGGAAGGGAGAATGAATGGGCTTTGTGGGATCTACAGGAATGGCAGGATCCTCTTTGGCTGCCCCATAAAGTGGTTTTGCAAGCACGCCAAAGTTAGGAATCCATAGGTGAAGATACCCTGCAAGCCTCAGGAAAGAAAGGATTTCACCCTTTGTGGTAGGAGCAGGGAGTTCAGAAATTAGACTCTTGAACTGAAGGAGAAGAAATTCGGGCCTTGCTAGGGACACTGGATATCCTCTGGAGGCCAGGAAATTAAGGAGAGCAACAGTGTGGGCCTGTGAATCCTCATAGGAGGGGCTACAGAGGAGGAGGTCATCCACATATTGTATTAAAGTGCTAGAGGGTGGAGGAAGTTCACATAAGTCTTGAGCTAAGGCCTGGTCAGAAAGTAGGGGCTATTCCAAAACCCCTGAGGTAGTACTGCCCAAGTAAGTTGTTGGGAATGGCGCGTGTGTTTTAGTCCTGTACTAAATGGTATGAGCCCTTAGGCTTTATAACCCAAAGGATGGGTGTATTAAAAGGCAAGGAGGTAGGCTGTGAGAAATGAGAAAAAATGAGTTTGTGTATGATGGGTTTTAAGCCTATTAGGTGTTTGTTAGCAATGAGGTACTGTGGGACATCAGGGGACAAAGAGGGGTTCTGCAGTTTAACAAGGATAGGGGAATGGTGCATAGCAATGGAGGGAGAAGAAGCATCCCATACTAGGGATTAATGCTCTCTGAGGGGGAGGGGAAGATGGAAGCCTCAGAGGCCAGGTCTTGGTGTGGCCTGTAACAGGAGTATTGTAGCTGGAGTTAAAGTGTTTAGGGTAAGAGTAGCTTTGAATTTGAAAAGAATGTCCCATCCCAGTAAAGGTGCTGGGCATTGAGGCATTATTAAGAATTTGTGTGTAAATTGGGTGTGTTGTAGGGTGTAGGAAAGGGGTTGAGTGATACGTGGGTGTTATTCTGATCCTGTGACCCCTACTATTGTGATAGAGGATGGGGTTGTTTGCCCTGCATATTCAGGAAGGGTAAAGTAAATGGCCCCTGTATCAATGACAAAAGAGACCAGCTTACTTGCTATGAGGCGAGTTACCGTGGGCTCATGTGTGGTGATCTCCATGGGGGCCTCAGGCCCTGGGCATTGTCAGTCCCAGTCCTCCTCCTGGGCAAAGCTGAGAAGCTCCAGTAGGGATGGCTATGAAGTCAAAGGCTGTAAGTTGGGGACTGGGCCCATCCCTCTCTGGAGAGTGGCATAGTCAATACCCCAGTGACCTGGCCATTTGCAGTAAGGACAGAGCCCCTGATGGGGCTGTGGATTGGGACATGCTTGTGTCCAGTGACCTGGTTGACTGCTTTTGAAGCAGTTCTCAGGTGGCTTGTCTTTTAAGGCAGCCAGCTTTGGATTATGTGAACCTTGGATGGCATTAGCCAGGAGCTGGTATTTGGCCTGATGTCTTTTATAGTTTTTTGAATATCAGGGGCAGATTGGGTAAGGAGATGAGAGTTTAAGAGGGCCATGCCTGCAGGGGAGTTTGGGTCTATACGTGTGTATTCATATAAAGCCTCAGAGAGGTGGGTTAGGAACTTGCTGGGATTTTCAGTGGATCTCTGTGTGATCTCTCTAAGCTTGTCATAATTGACTGACTTGTGAGTAGCCTTTTGGAGGCCATGAAGTAGGTGTGTGATCATATTATCCCAGAGATCCTGATTCCTGTGGCCAGCCTGGTAGTTCCAATTTGGGTCTGTGCAAGGAACAGCAACAGCTCCCACAGGCTGCCTACTATTTTGGGCATGTACCTGAGCTGCCATTCAGACCTCCTCCCTGTACATGGACTCAGACATTTCCTTCCATCCCAGCCACTTCACAGAAGGGTTATAAAAAGCTGGAGCTGAGATGGGCTTGTTACCTGACAAAGGGGGAGAATGGGAGGAATTAGGTTGAGGTCAAACATCTGGAGACCAGGTGTGGGGAAGAGAGAGAAATGTGGAGGGCTGATGGATCAGAAGATTGATCCGAGTCTGGAAGGAGAGGTTGAGCATGAGCTAGGAGAATTTGAGACATAGGACAGTTTTGACAGAGAGAAGAACATGTTCAGAGATAGGAAAAGGCCTGAACAAGAAATCTCTACAGATTTTGCCATTTCAGTGAGTGTCTAAATCGAGTGCCATCTTGTGACCACTGGGACCCATTGTAAGAGGCATTTGAGTTTTAACGTCTCCCTGGAGGCCAAGAAATTGGCCAGGAGACGGTCCAGAGGTGTAGAGTACAGATTACAGTAGAAAACAGGATGGGATGTTTAGGTTCAATGTCTCCCTGGAGGCCAAGAAATGGCCAGGAAACAGCCCAAGGGCATAGATTGTGGAGGTGTGGATCGTGAGGATCCCATGTAGAGGGTGAGAAAGGGCAGTCAGTCCTGGTAAAAGAAGAGTGCCAGCAAAGGGCGTCCACTTTGGTGCCCACCTTCTTTTTGAGAGAAAAGCCACCGACCAGCTAGAGGAGCATCCTCCCATAGCTGGGGGGCATGAGAAGAGTTCCCTCAGCCAAGCGCCTGGGCTTCGTAGAGACCTGAGTCACAAAGAGTAGTTGGGGGAACCATAGAAGTAGGCAGGACAGACCCACTGACTCACCCTGAATTGAGGCTGGTGTTGGATGCATTGGTCTGAAATGACAATAGGAGAGAGAGCCCCGAGTGTACCCAGTTCTGGCAGGTCCAGGAAGGGCGGCTGAGGGCCAATCACCCCCAGAGAGAGGGGATCATCCACAACATTGACCAAAACCCTTCCCGGGTTTCGGTACCATAATGAAAGAAACTGAGCTGAGATGCTGGGTACCCTTCAATGTTTATTAAAGAAAGAAATCTGCTGGGCTGTGCTCAAAGTAGCAGGCAGCCCAGGGCTGCCCTGAAAAGGGGACAGCACTGGTGTGGGGGAGGTAGAGCTTATATAGTGCTCCAAGGGCTGGCTGACATCATCAAGGAGGGTCATTATGCTAATGTAGATCAGGGTGGGGAACTGTGTCCTTGTGGAAACAAAAGGGGTTTCTGTTTAAGTCAGGAGGCTTCTTGTAAAGGGAAGGGTGGACAGGAGGGGAGGAGGTGGGTGGCACCATTTTGTACTTGGGCTTGTCTAAAGTAGCTCTGGTTATGTTGCAGATCTATTACTTGGTAGTGGTGATTCCAAATCTCATAAATTTACCCCTAGACCAGAATTCCCCTTAGCAGAGGAGGATCTGACATTTTCATTGTGGCTTCTCCAACTTGCAGCTTTCACCTGAGCACTTGAGCCTAATTTCCCAGAGCGGGGAGGGAAGCAGAGGCTTTCTCTTCAGGATAACCAAGTTATTTTTAATTTCAGTAACATTTTAAAAGGGGGTGTAATCATCAAATACAGAACCTGTAAATCCCTCTACCCCTTTCCTGCTACTGTTTTCTCATCCTACCTGTACACAAGTGGCCTCTGTACCTGTTGAGTCATCATTGTGGTGCCCTGAGTCAGCTTGTAGCTTCCCTTTACTCTGAGATGTAAACAGAACCATTGGCTATTAAGTTATTTGATCATGACTTGCCTTTGGGCATTTTCTTCTTCCTCTTTATACAATTTACATATCTATATGTATATTTGTCTATTTTGCACATATAATACGAGTGACAATGCAGTTTTTCCTGTTTAAAACCTTGACTTTACCCACAGCAGGACTGTCATTTCACTTATTTCCTACTGATTGTTACAAATAAAATGATCCTGTAGTGAAGTGCCTGAGGCCCAACATGTCCAAAATTAAGAGAATGTAGTAAATCACAGTCCAGTCACACAGGCTGTATAAGTGTGAGTGTGTGCCAGGCTGGCCTGGGCTGGTGATATCTCCTTTCTGAGACTTTGTGGTTCTACAAGGAGGGACAAGAATTAGCATATCACTTCTGCCCTTTCTCCATTCCCTCAGAGGAGGAGGAGTGCCTTTGTTTATTGCAGAGGTTGGGAGGAGGAACGAGGCTTGTGTACATTATCTTCTTCCTCTTTTCCTTTGTCTTTTGGATTTCCCTGCCTACCAGGAGCACTCTTTATCTGTCTTCAATGTCATGGACTGTTCAAAAGAAGACTCTGCTCCCGCAAGTCAGGGATGGGGAATGGGGCTGAGCTGGGAGATTCAATCCAATTCCGAGATTGGGTATTAGAAAGACCATGGTTGCCACATGTCTGTGCCACATCCATCACGAGGGTGATACTTTGATCTACTGTACTCTTCTACCTATTTCAATTGTTGTAGAAGTTGGTAGAGAAAACTTAATATATTTATCTTCTCCTACATTCAACAAAATAGGTTCATCTGTAGTCATTACAAATTTGGTTAACATTACTTAGCCTGTGGTTTTGGAGAAGCCCAGGGTAAGCCTATTTAGAGTGGACTACATTTGGTAAGAAGACTATGAATTTGAAATTTTGATTTTAGATGCAGGGTTTATAATCAGAGATGACTGCACATCTCTTTTTCTTTTTTTTTTTCCCTACCACAAACATAAGAAAAACCATCCTGACCTGCTTTTTTAAGGGGACATTGTTAGTAGTAACCTGCAATTACCAGCTGTGGACATTTCAATCAATTTCTTTAAGTTTTCTATGCACTTGTTTCCTTATCTGTAATACAGGAATGATAGTACTTCATAAAGTTGCTGAGGGAATTAAATTAAATGAGAAAATATATATGGAAAATAGCTCAGTACCTAGCTCATCACAGGCATTTGATAAATGTTTAACAACCTAGGTTGTTTAATAAATGTTTAATAGCCTATGGTGTTCCAGGTGCTGTGTCATAAAAATAGTATTATTTATGAATCAGTGAACTTAGTAACCTAGCATTTTGCTGTGTAAGACAGAGCAATTGAAAAGTTAGGGGAAAGAAATCATTCTGCTACAGATGACCTCATCTTTTTCACTATTTGTTGTGCAGTATGCATAAAGCAAATGTACTTCACAGGGCCTGGTTTTCCAAAGCCTTGCAGTTTCAAATATTGACCTTGCAAAGGACAGGAAATTTTCCCCAGGCTATAGTCTCTGTTGTAAGATAAAGAATTGTAACACAGCAAGGTTGCTGGCTCAAAGACAGACAGGTTACTGATTGATATGTAAAGATACTGGGAAATTGCTGTAAGAAGAGAATGTTTGCTAAAATCAAGTTTTTTTTTTTTTTTTTTTTTCCTTTTTGTCTTTTTTCGTGACCGGTAATGGGATTGCAACCCTCAGTGTCGTGCCCGTACCGCGACCGGCAACGGGATCGCAACCCTCGGTGTCGCACCTGCCCCGCGCTCAACCAGTGAGCGGACTGGTCTGTATATGGGATCCGAACCCTCGGCAGGAGCGCCGCCATGCTCCCAAGTGCCGCACTCTACCAAGTGTGCCACCGGGCCGGTAAAATCAAGTTTTTGATAGTGGATTGACTTAATTGCATTATAGAATGTCACCTTGCTTGTCTTACTGAATGTTACCAGTTTCTATTGTTAAACTTGTTAAACTCTACTTAGAAAAAAACCCCACCTGTGTTCTCTTCCTGTAACTTCCTGGTCTGGAGAATAAATACAAGAAGAGAACCCCAATTCAGGGTTAATTTCCCAAATGGAAGGAATGCCTCTATCTTGAGGGTTCTGGGAGATTAACCCCTTTTCAGGGCTTCTCACTGCTCAGAAGTGGGAGATTAACCCCTTACAAGAAGAGAACCCCAATTCAGGGTTAATTTCCCAAATGGAAGGAATGCCTCTATCTTGAGGGTTCTGGGAGATTAACCCCTTTTCAGGGCTTCTCACTGCTCAGAAGAAATGGGCTTTGAGTAATCTTTGGCAGCTCCATCACCCAGGGGAAAAGGGGTAACAAATCCGTGGGAGGCAAAGCAGCAATCTATTCTGTAAATTTCTTTTTATCTTTCATTCAGCCAAAGTCATTTTGATCCTATATCTAGTTCTTGATGTGTCTATGTCATGGTTTCCTTTTAAAATTGTTAGTATTTATATTAGTCCATTTCTGTTGCTTATAACAGAATACCAGAAACTGGATAATCTACAAAGAATTGAAATTCATTTATTTTTAAAATTTTTTAAATTTTCGTTTATTTATTTTTATGAAATATAATTGATTATACATCTTTGTCTCATACAGAGCCAACTATCAGTATTTGTGTACTATATGTGATATCAAATCAGGATAATTAGCATATTCATCATTGCAAAAGAAAATCCATTTCTTAATAGTTTTGGACGCTGAGCAGTCCATGGTCCAGGGGGCATATCTGGTGAGATCCTTCTCCTGGGTGGGAACTCTCTACAGGGTCCCATGGCAATGCACGGTATCACATGGCAAAAATGGCAAGAGCTCTATCATGTGTTCCTTATAAAGCCACCAGTCTGCACCTCAGATAACTCATTAATCTATTCACAATGGCACAGTCCTCACAATCCAATCACCTCTCAAAGGCTCCAGCTTTCAAATATTGTAATCAGATTTCTCACCCTCTTAACACTGTTTCAGCGTTCAAGTTTCCAATGCATGAACTTTTTGAGGACACATTTGACCTGTACCAGTATTGCTCTAAAAAAGTCCTAAAGATGAGTCTGGGTCTCTCTTGGTGGCATCCCCTCTGTCCTGTTAAATCAACTGACTTTGGTTTGGAGGGCTAAGGGTGTGAGGCTGGAAGGTGGCTCATGCTGCTGGACTGTTCTAAACTGAATTTGAGGTGCAAAAGGAGAGAAGTAAAAATGTTTAAAGACAACCTCAACATTTTGTATCTGTCCTGAAGATGAAACAAGCTTTCACCAAACTTCTTTAGTTTCTTTGATATTCCTGTGGAATAGCCAAATTTTCTGTTTCCAAGTGCTCAGGAACCGTGGGTTTCGGGGGTGGAAGTGGCAGTTGGCATTGGTTCTCTGATTCTTCATCATCTCTCCAACTCACAATGGCCCCATCATGGTTGTTCTTCCTGGGATGTGCTATGGAAGAAAGAAGGCTGCTGCAAAACTCTCAGTCCATAAATCCCCATCTCTAACACTCTCATCTCCTTCCCAGAACTGGCAGCTCTCAATAATCCCCTACCAGAAAGACTAAATAGAGGGAAGGTGTATTCTCTCTCTTTCTCTAAATCTGAGCCTACTTTATTTGTTTGCTTCTACATTACTTATGGCAATGAAGAGACCATTTTATCTCTGTGCTAAGTGAGGGAGATGGTCTTTCTCTAAGCAGCTTTAGGAAGTCTTGTCCAATGCAAGTGTGATGGTCTGGAGCGTGGCATGGTGAGGTGGTAGAGAGAGCAGAGGCTCATCAGCAGAAGGTTCTGTTCTGCTCTGTCATTAGCCACCTGTGACGTAATACACCTAACCCCTAATCTTCATGATGACCTTCAGAAATATGAGGGGACTAGACTCAATAATATCTTAACTCCACTACAATTTCAACATTAGAAAAGTATACTTTATGAGTCTGAAGATTCATTTAAGTATTTTTTAGATTTCTGAATTTGAAATCCCCCCTATTGTATTGCATGTTAAATATTCTAGGGCCGGCCCGTGGCTCACTCGGGAGAGTGTGCTGCTGATAACACCAAGGCCACGGGTTCAGATCCCTATATAGGGATGGCTGGTTAGCTCACTTGGGAGAGCGTGGTGCTGACAACGCCAAGTCAAGGGTTAAGATCCCCTTACTGGTCATCTTTAAAAAAAAAAAAATTATTACACATCAATTTTATAGTGAAAACCCACTTTTATATTGCTAATTAAGCTTGAAACTTTACTGGGTATATATCCAAAGGAAAGGAAATCAACAGGTTGAAGGGATATCTGTACTCCCATATTTATCACAGCTCTATTCACAATAGGCAAGATTTGGACCAACCTAAATGTCCATCAATGGATGATTGGATGAAGAAAATGTGGTATATATACCCAATGGAGTACTACCCAGCCATTGAAAAGAATGAAATTCTGCCATTCGCAGCAACATGGATGAGTTTGGAGAAATTTATGTTAAGTTAATTAAGTGAATTAAACCAGGAACAGAAAGAGAAGTGCTGCATGTCCTCACTCACACATGAGATTTAAAAATAATAATAATAATAATACGTTGAACTTTTAGAACTAGGGTAAAACTGTGGTTACTAGAGGCTGGGAAGTAGTAGGGGGTGGGGGATAGTGAGAGGTTGGTTAATAGACACAAAATTACAGCTAGATAGGAAATAAATATACACAAATAAATGATAGATTTTTGCAGTGATGAATTTGCTAACTACCCTGATTTGATCACTACACATTATATACATGTATTGAAATATAACTCTGTACCACATAAATATATACAATCAAACTTTTCAATTAAAAAAACCCACCTGATTGTTATCCAATATTTGGTTATTAACAATTTAAATTAAATATTACCTTTATAAGTGTGAATTATCATGTTAAACAAAATTATTCAGGTGTTGGGGACTCTTTCTTTATTAATGTCTGCTTAAATTCTTAGAAATGTATGAATAATCTGAGTCTAGGAAAATTCCAAGTTCCTCTCATACTGTATTTCATTGAATCTAATATGCACATTTTTTCACATTTGAATATCTCTGAAATAGGAATTTGTCTTACAACAGATGGCATCTTAGCATTGTGTCCATAGACTAATTGGTGATGATTTTCTTTTCTTAATAATATTTAAAATAATGGCATGCTTGCATTAATGGCATCTTAGATTTGAAATACAGTACATATTAATTTAGTATAGACATCTAAATTTAGGACTAATTTTCTAGTCTTACACAAACACTTTATATATGTTAATCTTTAATCTTACATGAGTGTTTCATGAACCTAATATATCCTAACATAAACATTTTTAGTGCACAAAGTTGCATTGTGCATTTTTCATTCAGTGTAAATTCTAACTTGGACCCAAACTGGTATTTAATATCTGGGCATGTTGGAAGAACCTGGGTGTGCATATGAGATGTTAATGTACATGAATTGATTCATATGGGGTGATTTCCAGAAGAGAAAGGTTTTGTTTTGGTGTCTGTGGCTGGCCACAGGCATGTCATTTGGGTTCTGCAGACATTGGGACAGAGTTTGGCATATAAACAGTTTATTGGGCATAACATCTGTAAAAGACAAAAGGCAGAGGAATTATATTGGACAGGGAAAGCATAGAGATGTGACAGAGTCTCAACCAACCCAGCAAGGAGCTCAAGAGCAACGATTATCCATGAGATTGAGTCCCCTACTGAGCATAAATGGCCAGGTCCTCCTACCCCTACACTGCTCAGATTGGTTGGGGGCTACCTAGGAAGAGTAGCCCAGGACTGCACAGTGTCTTTGTTACATAGTGGTTCTTGTCTAAAGATTTATGTCTGCCTGTAGCGAGAGGTGTGCCAACATGAAGGGTCTGAGATTTTTACTCTATGTACAAGCTAACAAGTTTACTTGGCACAGTTTCATGGATGCTGGTAGAGGACATGAGACACCTGAGTCAAAGACAAGGGACTTTATTACTCACGGCACAGTAGCCAGCAAGTTTGCATTGACTCCTCTAGCTCCAGTTCCCACAGGGAGATGCAAAAAGGAGTAGGTGATGCCTGCACATGCAATGGGGTGTGTCACAGGAGAATCCTGAACTTACAGAACCTGAATCTTTAATAATGGGCAGAGAGTCTGCCTGACTTTTACCTTTGAGAACGGTAAACAAATCTGCCCTTTGCTCCAGAGGGAAACACTATATTTTTCAAGGCTGTCGGACATTCAAACATCCTTAAAGAGATAATCCTGAAAAAAGGTAGCCAGTGTCTCTGCTCACAAGATGTGCAGAAATGTGAGTGACCCATAGAGAATGGACTTCCAAAAATATGCTCCAAACAGAAGCCGAAGGAAATA
Organism: Galeopterus variegatus; assembly: GCF_000696425.1. Taxonomy (NCBI): domain Eukaryota; kingdom Metazoa; phylum Chordata; class Mammalia; order Dermoptera; family Cynocephalidae; genus Galeopterus; species Galeopterus variegatus. The sequence continues at coordinate 1,271,433 of NW_007726243.1, forward strand.
TTTTTCTATGTGACTTTGGAACACAAGGAGCTCAAGGGTGACTTTGGAACACAAGGAGCTCAAGGCAGAGAGACAACTCTCTTAGTTCTAAAGTGATAATTGTCAACACATAGAAGAGAGAGGGACATTTTTCTCACTTCTTGCAACACAGAGGGACTTCAGCTCAGAGGGAATTACAGAGGAGGCAATATCACATAGGCATCTCAAATGTTTGCAGTTTGAGGAGCATCAAGAAACAGCATTGTTGGCATTAACATCAGCACTTTCACTGACTTCTCTCTGTTTGACTGTACCAAGTTGGGCCAAAGTCTGAAAATAATAAGACCAAAAACTTTAGAGATGCGTTTTTGGGACCTCTAGAGATAGTTGTGCAGGGATGCAGTGGATGAGTTTGCATGGGACTGATTTCTGTCTCCTATGGAGGTGAGAAAATGAGGGAAGAAATTTGAGATGTGACCATTAATATTATCCTACCAGCACCCCAATGCTGGGGAGGCCTGCCTAAAGAAACCCAAGTCACACCAAAGGCACCCAGGTCACACCAAAGGCACCTGTTCCATAGTTCCCAAATGTTCTTTGATGTATGAATTACTATATTTAGTAATTTTGTCTAACCCAATTATAGTTGATAGTGTATCTATTTCCATTTTTGTCCCGAAACCTTCCTTTATCCTGAATACCTAACATAAGGAAAAACTGAATAAGCAAATAATTTCATTTAGGTTAAAAAAAAAAGTTTTAAAATTAATGAAGGAATTTCTTATTCATATTTGAAATCTCAGTTCAACATTTACCTCCTCCTTGAAGATGGTTCATTCCAGATCACAGTGGTTTCTTCTTCCTTCAACTCATACAACTAATTTTCTGGATCTAGGGATGGCAAAAATGTTTCTTCACATATATTCAGTCCATTGGGATGGCCATTAGGGATGACTAGCTAGAGTGCTTTGCTGGGAATTGCGAGGCTGTATCCTAACTCTTGTGCAGGGCAGCCATGAACAATGTGGCCTGTGAAATTGGGATACAGAGGCTGCTGCATGCATATTATATATTTAATGACACTGCCCAACTAGTTCTTTAAAATTTTCTCCAGGGTAGACAATTTTTTTTTTTGCAGAAGTAGTGAAGTCTCATGAAACAAATGTTCATCTTTGTCTTAGTTCACTAGGGCTGCTACAACAAAATTCCTTAGACTGGGTGGCTTATAAACAACAGAAATTTATTTCTCAGTTCTGGAGGCTAGAAAGTCCAAGATCAAAGTGCCAGCAAATTTGGTTTCTTGTTAGGGCCTGTTTCCTGGTTCAGAGAATGGCTTTTTTATCTCGTGTCCTCACATGTTGGTATTGGGGCAAACTAGTTCCTTGGGCATATTTTATACAGATGCTTATCCATTGGCAGAGCCCTTATGACCTAATCACCTCCCAAAGGTCCTGCCTCCTAACTCCATCACTTTGGAACTTATGATTTCAACATAACATAACATCTTCCAAAACAAGTGTGGAAAACACTGCAAGGTATGGAACTCTCTTCAAGATTCACAGTGCACACTGCCATAACAAAGGCTATAAGAGATTGTGCATTAAAGAAACCTGCTTGAATATGTATGATGTAGAATCTTCAATTTTTTATTTTTTTTACTACGGAGCTTCATTTTTTTAAATAACAACTTAACAAACTAGTCATTATGTAATACCCTGTGATGAGTTTTGTTTTATTCTTTTGTGTAAAATAACTCTTGAATCATTTACCTTTTATGTATCTGTCTTATACCTCTCTACAGCTGAACAATAAACTTGCTGAGAATGGGGACTATGAACTAAACTTCCTGTATCCATCAAGGAACCTAAATCAATGCTATGTACATAGTTGGAGTTTAATATGCATGTTTTGAATGCCTTACCTAAGTTAAGCAGCGTAAGAATGGTGGCTATAGATACTTCACACATTCACCAGTGTATTCCCAGTGCTCAGCATGTAATAGAACTGCATTAAAATTTATCGCATGTTAAAATTATGTGTCAGGACAAGTGAGGACACTAAGCCTCAGTCCTTGAAATAAAGGAGCCTAGAGGTTTTTGAGGCAACTTTTAAATAAAGACAATGAGCTCATGTTGCAGCAGAAGAGAATGAAATAAGAATACGAACATCCTGACAGCATGTATTGACTTCAGTTTATCTGAGATGGGTTTCCATCTAGACTGAATGTGCAGTATGCCTGGTGCTTATGAAGCAGTGCAGTGCATGGTGACGTGCTTCCTCCTGGGTTAGGCTGCCTAAATTCAGGATTTAGTTCTGCTACTTGTGAACTCTATGTATGAGCTCAAGTCAATCTCTTAATTCCTTATTTAAAAAATGGAATTTAGAAAGTGCCTACCTTATAGGTTTATTGTGAAAATTAAGTAAGATATTTAAGAATTTGACACTGTGCCTGCTTCATGTACTAGGCAGAAATCAATACATGTAATCTATTATTTTTGCTAGGGTGGATTAGAATAACCACAGAAAGGTCTTTACACTTTTGAATTGCAATGTTGTATATCTTTTTACTTTGATGTGTTCAGATGTCTTTTCTTTCTCAGTTTTTACACACTTGATATATGTTGTGTCTTGCATGGCAGTAAGCGCACACAGCTTTGTATAGTCATTTAAAATCATATTGTAATGTATGTCTTTACCTGAGGAGAAAACTATGTCCTACAACTTTTTGTACTTACTGAACAAGCACAGCACTTGCCAGGAGTTAAATATGCTCAGTAAATGCTTATTAAATGTTACATTAAAAATACAATTTTTTAAATTTAGAAAATTTCAAAACATGTTAAACACACAAAAAAACCCCAAATAATTTCCAATTGGGATTACCACAACAGGCTATATTAGCTGGCTAGATATAGGAATTGCTGCTTTGTATATTTTCTTATGGCATGTGTGCTTTCTTAAAGCTGCCATTATTTTATTTTTTTAATTTCTTTTTTTCAGATTTATTTATTTATTTCATGGTGATGATTTTTTAAAAAATTTATTTATATCTATTTTTGTGGGGTACATTGTATTTTTTTCAATATACAGTATACTGCACAATGATTCACTTAGGGTAGATAGCATAGTTTCGTACCCATTACTCCACCACTTCTCCTCCCCATCCTCCTCCCCTCCTGGCCTCTGGTAACCATTATCCTACTCTCTACTTCTATGGGAACACCTTTTTTTTTTTTTTTTTTTTAAGTCTTTTTTCGTGTCCGGCAAACATTGTATTTTTTTCAATATACAGTATACTGCACAATGATTCACTTAGGGTAGATAGCATAGTTTCGTACCCATTACTCCACCACTTCTCCTCCCCATCCTCCTCCCCTCCTGGCCTCTGGTAACCATTATCCTACTCTCTACTTCTATGGGAACACCTTTTTTTTTTTTTTTTTTTTAAGATTCCACATATGAGTGAGACCATGTGGTATTTGTCTTTCTGTGCCTGACTTACTTCACTTAACGTGATGTTGTCCAGTTCCATCCATGTTGCTGCAAATGATAGGATGTCATTGCTTTTTATAATTAAATAGTATTCCATAGTATATACAGATATCACAGGTTTTTTTTACCCATTCATCTGTTGATGAGCATTTAGATTGATTCCATCTCTTGGCTATTATGAATAGCATTGCGATGAACATGGGAGTGCAGGTGTCTTTTTGATATATTGATTTCATTTTCTTTGAATATATCCCAGTGGTGGGATAGCTGGATCATAAGGAAGACCTATTTTAGTTCTCTGAGGAGCTTCCATACTGTTTTCCACAATGGTTGTACCAATTTTCATTCCCACCAACATAGTAGGAGGGTTCCCTTTTCTCTGCATCCTTGCTAGCATTTGTTATTTTCTATCTTGTTGATCTTAGCCATTCTAATTGGGGTGAGATGATATCTCATTGTGGTTTTACTTTGCATTTCCCTGATGATTAGTGACTTTGAACATTTTTTCATGTGCTTTTTGGCCATTTGCATGTCATCTTTTGAGACATGTCTGTTCAGTTTCTTTGCCCATTTTTTAACTGGATTATTTGTTTTTTTTGCTAAGTTCTTTACATATTATGGGTATTAACTCTTTGTCTGATATGTGGCTTGCAAGCACTTTCTCCCATTCTGTAGGTTGTCTCTTCACTTTGTTGATAGTGTCCCTTGCTGTGTAGAAGCTTTTTAGTTTGATGTAGTCCTATTTGCATATTTTTGCTTTAGCTGCCTGTGTCTTTGTGGTCTCACTCAAAATGTGCTGCCTACTGCTATTTCATGTAGCATTTCCCGTATGTTTTCTTCTAGTAGTTTCATAGTTTTTGGGTCCAAAATTTAGGTCTTTAGTCCATTTTGAGTTGATTTTTGTGTATGGTGAAAGATAAGGAGTCTAGTTTCGATCTTTTGCATGTGGATATCCAGTTCTCCCAGCATCATTTATTGAAGATGCTGTTCTTTCCCCACTGTATATTCTTGGCACTTTTGACAAAAATCAGTTGGCTGTAAGTGTATGGGTTTGTTTCTGAGCTCTCTATTCTGTTTCATTGTTCTATTTGTCTATTTTTACACAAGTACCATGTTGTTGTGGTTACTATAGCTTTATAGTATATTTTGAAATCAGAAAGTGTGTTGCCTCCAACTTTGTTCTTTTTGTTCAAGATTGCTGTAGATATATGGGGTCTTTTGTGATTCCATACAAATTTCAAGATTGTGTTTTTCTATTTCTGTAAAGAATGTCCTTGATATTTTGATAGGGATTGCATTGAATGTGTAGATTGCTTTGGGTAGTATGGACACCCCATGAACATAGGATATCTTTCCATTTATTTGTATTCTCTTCAGTTTTTTTCACCATGGATTATAGTTTTCATTGTAGAGGTCTTTCATCTGCTCAGATAAATTTATTCCTAGGTATTTCATTTTTTTTGGTAGCTATTGCAAATGGGATTACTTTCTTGATTTCTTCTTTAACTATTTCGTTGCAGGCATAGAGAAAAGCTACAGATGTTTGTGTACCAATTTTGTGTTTGGCCACTGTACTGAATTCATTTATTAGTTCTACTAATTTTTTTGTGGAGTCTTTAGGGTTTTCTATGTATATGATCATGTCATCTGCAAATACAGATAGGTTGACTTGCTCCTTTCTGATTTGGGTGCACTTTGTTGCTTTCTCTTGCCTTATTACACTGTCTGGAACTTCTATACTATGTTGAATAAGAGTGTGGAAAGTGGGCATTCTTGCCTCATTCCAGATCTTAGAGGAAAAGCCTCCAGTTTTTTTCCATTCAGTATGATATTACCCATGGGTTTGTCATATATGGCCTTTATTGTGTTGAGGTACATTCCTTTTATACCTGGTTTGTTGAGTGTTTTTTTATGTTGAAGGGGTTTTGGGTTTTATCAAATGCATATACTGAAATGATCATACAGTTTTTTTTTCCTTCATTCTGTTGATGTGTTTATTGATTTTCAAGTGTTGAACAATCCTTTCATTCCTAGGATGAATCCCACTTGATCATGGTGAATTAATGTGTTGTTGAATTTTGTTTGCTAGTGTTCTGTTGAGGATCTTAGCATCTATGTTCATTAGGGATATTGGTCTGTAGTTTTCCTTTTTTGTTGTATCTTTTTCTGCTTTGGGCATAAGGTTAATTTTGGCCTTGTAGAATGAGTTTGAAAGTATTTGCTCCTCTTCAATTTTTCAGAAGAATTTGAGAAGATTTGGTATTATTTCTTCTTTAAATGTTTGGTAGAATTCAGCAACGAAGCCATGTGGTTCTGGGTTTTTTTTTTGTTGTTGAGAATCTTTTTATTAACGCTTAAATATCATTGCTCATATTGGTTTGCTTAGGTTTTCTAGTTCATCATGATTCAACCTTGTTAAGTTGTATGTGTTCAGAAATTTATCCATTTCTTCTAGGTTTTCCAGTTTGCGTATAGTTGTTCATACCAGTCTCTTATGATGCTTTGTATTTCTGTGGTATCAGTTGTAATGTCTCCTATTTCATTTCTGATTTTATTTATTTGAGTCTTTTGTGTTTTTTTATTCACTAGTCTAACTAAAGATTTATGGTTTGTTGTATTTTCATTTTCATTTGCCTCTTGGAAATTTTTAATTTTTTTTTTTGATTTCTTCTTTGACCCATTCATTGTTTAGGAGCATGTTGTTTAATTTCTACATATTTGTATGGTCTCTAGTGTCCCTTTTGTTGTTGATTTCTAGTATTATTTCATTGTGGCCAGATAAGGTAGTTATAAGATTTCAATTTTTTAAAATTTGTTGAGGCTTGGGCCAGCCCGGTGGTGCACTGGAGAGTGCGCCGCTTGGGAACGCGGCGGCACTCCCGCTGAGGGTTCAGATCCCATGTGGAGACCGGTTCCCGCTCACTGGCTGAGCATGGTGCGGGCGCAACACCGAAGGTTTCGATCCCGTTACCGGTCAGTAAAAAAGACAAAAAAAAAAGGAAAAAAAAAATTTGTTGAGGCTTGTTTTGTGACCTAATATATGGTCTATTCTAGAGAATGTTCCATGTGATGATGAGAAGAATGTGTATTCTGCAGTGGTTGGATGAAATGTTCTATGTATGTGCGTTCGATCCAATTGGTCTAGAGGAGAGATTAATTCTGATGTTGCCTGGTTAATTGTCTGGATACTCTGTCCTTTGATGAAAGTGGGGTGTTAAAATCCCTAACAATTATTGTGTTGGAGTCTATTTCTCCTGTTAGGTCTAACAGTAATTGCTTTATATAATTGGGTGCTCTAGAGTTGTGTGCATATTTATTTAGAATTGCTATATTCTTTTATTGAATTGATCCCTTTATCATTACATAATGACCTTCCTTTTACTTTCCTTGGTGTAAGTCTATTATATCTCATATAAATATAGCTGCCTCTGCTCTTTTTTGGTTTCCATTTGCATGAAATATCTTTTTCCATCCCTTCACTTTCAGTTGGTGTGTGTTTTTATAGATGAAGTGAGTTTCTTGTGGTAGCACATTGTTCATTCTTATTTTATAATCTATTGAGCCACTCTGTGTCTTTGAATTGTGGCATTTAATCTGTTTACATTTAGAGTTATTATTGATATATAGGGACTTGTTACTGCAATTTTGTTCCTATTTCCTGGTAGTTTTGTTGATCCTTTTTTTCTTTTTTTTGATCTTACTATTTTCCTTTGTGGTTGAATTGTTTTCTTAAGCAGTGTATTTTGATTTCTTGCTATTTTTTTTTTAATCATATCTCTTCTCGTATGATGTGTTATGCTTACATTGACACTTACACAAAAGTTTTTTTTTGTTATGCTTACATTGAGACTTACACAAAACATGTTATAGTTATAACAGATTATTTTAGACTAATTACAACTTAACTTTGATATCTAAAAGACAAAACCAAAAAAAGAAAAGAAAGAGCCGAAGCCAATTCTTCACTTTGCCATCATCCCCCCCCCACCTTTTTTTGACATTTTGTTGTTTCAAGTTACATCTTTTAATATTGCCTGCCTCTTATACAGTTGTTGAATATTTTAGTGTCTTGTCAGGTTTGTCCTTTAGTCTTCATACTAAGGATGTTTGAGGTTTATTCACTGCCCTCCCCCATGACATTAGAGTATTCTGAGTTTGTCTTTGAACTTACTTTACTAATGAGTTGTGTACCTTCAGATATTTCTTGCTGTTCCTAGTCAGTACAGGATCTGAACCCTTGACCTTGGGGTTACTAGCACTATACTTTCCCAGTGAGCTAAGCAGCCAGCCCCATTATCTTCTTTCAGATTGGAGAGATCCCTTTACCATTTCTTGTAATGCAGATCTGGTGTTGGAGAATTCCCTTAGCTTTTGTTTGTCTGGGAAAGGCTTTATTTCTCCTTCATATTTGAAGGTTAGTTTTGCTGGATTCAGGATTCTTATCTGATGATATTTTTCCTTTAGCACTATTAATATATCATCCCATTATCTTCTGGCCTGTAGGGTTTCTACTGAGAAATCCACTGAGAGATATATTGAGGCTCCATTGAATGTTATGTTTTTCTTTTCTATTTTTTTTTTATCCTTTTTTGTGACCGGTAAGGTGATCGCAACCCTTGGCTTGGTGTCGCCTGCACTGCGCTCAGCCAGTGAGCACACCAGCCATCCCTATATAGGATCTGAACACGCGGTGGGAGCACCACTGCGCTCCCAGCACTGCACTCTCCCGAATGAGCCACGGGGTCGGCCCGAATGTTATGTTTTTCTTTTCTCTTGCTGCTTTCAGTATTCTTTCTTTGTTTTTAGTTTTTGATCATTTGATTATGATGTGGCTTGGGGTGTTCCTCCTTGTAGTGAATTTGATTGGCAATCTCTGAGCTTGCTATAGCTGGTTGCTGTCATCTTTGTTCACACTTGGAAAATTTTCAGCCGTTATTTTCTTGAATATGCTTTCAATATCTCTTCCTTCAAGTATGCCAATTATGCGGAGATTATTTCATTTGAGAGAGTTCCATATTTGCTGTATTTCTGTTTCATTTTTTCTTATTCTTTTTTCTTGTTGCTCCTCTGATTGGATAATTTTATGTGTTTTAACTTCAAGCTCACTTTCTTCTGCTTGATTAAGTCTGCTGTTGGAGTTTTCTATCAATTATTTGAGTTCAGATAATGTATTCTTTATTTCTCATTCTGCTCCTGGATTATTTTCCTGATATCATTTAATTTTCTATCTGTATTTAAATCAGCTATTCCTCTGGGTCCATTGCTGGTTCTTGTTTTTTTTTTTCCTTTGATGGTGTCATATTTCTATTTATTTTTCCTTTTTAAAAATTGGTTATACATGTATATTTTAAATTGATTAAACATAATTTGTTATACATATTTGTGGAGTGCAGAGTTGATTCTCTCTATTCTTTCTTAATCTTTGTGTCTTTATGTTGATGCCTGGGCATTTGAGGACACTGCTACCTCTTCTAGGTTTTATAGGTATTCTTTGGTGGTATTAGACCTTTACAGGTTAATATCAGATTTTTGTATATGATCTGTGGTTTTTTGTTTTGTTTTATTTCAGCAGTGTGTTGGGGGAACTTCCTGTGAGGACCAGCACTTGATCCCTGTGGTTGAGGTAAATTGCTGCTTTGCTGCTGATTTTTTACAGAAAGCTTTTCTGGGTGGTTCAGATATTAATTGTCAGCTTTTTAATCACTTCCAGGTCTTACAAGGTCAGATACACCTGGGCTGTGTGGATATTCTGACCCGGGGCTGAGTCTTTTCAGCACACTGCACATCCTGCAGTTCCATCGCTGTGACCAGTCTCCACTGAGTGGGCCTGTGCCTATCAGAAGGCAGGTCAGCTGCCCACGCTGTGCCCCAATGTTCCCCCAGTAGGCCAGCTTCACCCTGCATTCCAAACACTTCCCATGGGGTTGACCATGCACTGGTTCCTTGCAATGACTCTCCAGCCTCTGGGTGGGTCCTATCTTTGATTAGCTCTGGCTCCTCACTCCTATGTGGGTTCACAGGAACTCTGTCAGTGGTCTTACTGGCCTTGGCGTTAGTATGGTATGCTCCGTGGCCTTTTTCTCACCTGCAGACTCTAAGTAACTTCACACAAGGGCACGGCTGTGGCTTTTGTCTGCTCCTGCTCTGTGTGCTACAACTTCTTCCCCTCACCGAGCCCCTCACCGGGCTAACCCTGAAGCAGCCAGGGCTCGAAGTGGTAGGAGTGGTCCTTTCTTTCTCTGGCCATGGTTTCTCCCACCTTCACGAACTCTGCGTGTCTCTCTTCCTCTTTCCCTGAGCTCCAGTGGTCCCAGGTTGGCAGTCTTCACTTTTTAATAGTTATAAATTGATCAGTTGTAGGAAATAGTGACACTATTCCTCCATCTCGATGATATCTTTTTTAAAGCTGCCATTTTTTAAGATATTAGCTATTTCAGTATAAATTTCTTGTAGCCTACTTTTACAGTTGCCTCTGTTTCCCAACCACCAAACATTTAATTGTTTTTTAAATAGCTATTTTTTCCTCTTTTCAAAATTCATTATTTATTTTCTCTAACAGTGCTAATAATTCTTTTAAGTTGAATACCATCAGGTTTAGAATTATGTATTTTGAAACAATTTCTCAATATTGTGACTAAAAATATCATAGGTGACTGTGACAAAGATAATTAAACATCTTATTTGTTTTTCTTTATTTCTATAGGCTATTTAGGCTTACTCTGTTTAGACATGGGTTGAGCACCAACTTTTGTTTTTTTCGTGTTTCCTCATAAGCCTTGAGGTCTCTTTTGGAACTTGGTTAGAGGAGTGCTCCTCAGAATGCTATTATTCTTCCTGGAGAAGAAAAACATAGCAAGGAAGAAGTAATTTGATAAATCTCCTGAATCCTTACTGTCCTTTAGGAACTTGTTGTGATGTCTTAAAGACTCATAAACTTATGAAACAAGCACTAACATTATTTTACTGAGGAAATTGAAGAATAAGGAAGTTAACAAATTCACCCAGTTAAATTACTAGTAACTATATGAACTGGAATTTAAGCCTAAACATCAGTCTTACAGAAATCTGTAGTTTTAACCACTGCCCTTTGCCACATTTTCTCCATGACTTTTGACACAGTAGTATTAAAAGGGTACTTCAAAAAGCTCCTGTAAAAATAGAATTAAAAGATAATACAAATCTTTCTGTGAACCTTTTGAAGTCCCCTTGTATTTATGTAATTAAAATTGGAACAATTAGGCAGAAGTAAGCCATGTGGAACTGTGCTGCCAGGACATTGAAATACCTCCCATTTTTCTTCATGTATATTATAACTCTCGTATATGTTTTATCTCAAAAAGAAACAAAAAATGTTTTACTGCAACTTAAAAAAGTTGTAATTTGTTCCATAGTTCTCTAGTTCTCTAGTTTTTACATCCACTCAATACGTACTGAAAACTCCCATTCATACTGAGTCAGCTAGTAAGGTTTATAGGCAGTTTTAAAGCTTATGAGTAGAAGAATTGAGATGACTTCCATTATGCAAATCTTTCTTTTAAAGCCAGAATTTGAGATTTAAATAAGTGGCTGTCTTGATTACCTACTGATCCCCATGAGAGAATCTAATGTTCTATTATTGACGTGTCTGAGACTTGTTAGTCATTTAGTAAAGCAACTAGAACATAATTAAGGAGATTAATAATTTTATTTATCTAAGCATTTCAAAACATGCATTTGTCATTAGTGGAAGTGTATGTTTTTGTTCACTCATAGTTTTTTTCCATAAGTGCTCTAAGCCTAAATGTGCCTTCAAGATGTCAGACAGTCTGAGAATGTTTGCTCTCTCAGAAATTGTGCAAAATGATAACTTGGAAACACGAAGGCAGGGACTTTCACTTCTGGACCTTTCATCATAAGACAAGAAGATTCTGGATAAATCCTGCATTAAGATATTTATTTTTGCATCACTGGGTTCACAGGAAGAAAGGAAAATCTGCAGTAGCCCAAAACAATACCATAAAGAAGAAAACACAAAATATAATCTGTGAATTAAAACCAGAGCAATGAGGAGTAAGCCTTGAACAGGCAGAGCTACCTGGTTGTAATGCCAATGCCAGCTAAAGCTAAGATAAGGAAACTAAGCCTTAGGCATGCAACAAGGTGGAGTTCCTGATCCCAAGACTCCCAGAAATAATCTCAATTCCTAAAATTGGATTTAAGTGGTCCCAGATTGTTAGAACCCTTAACCACTTGCCAAAAGTGGTATAAACTCTGTCTCAGGGAAGATAATATAGGCCTAAATTTAATTCTAAAAAATGTATATATAATATCTGGCACTCAATTAAAAAGGGCACTTAAGTAAGTAAGATAATATGATAAAAAAATTCAAAGGAAACAACAGATAACGAAAGGGGTCCATAGTGGATCCAGAAAGTGGAGGTACCAGACACAGATTCTAAAGTAACTATGCTGACTGTGTTCAAGATAATTTCAAGAGAGAAATAAATGGAAATTCTAGAACTAAACAAATAAAAACCTGAAACTAAGAACTCAATGGTGATGTTAATCAGATTAGATCTTGCAGAAGAGAGAATTAATGTCAGAAGATAGTTCAAAGAAAATATGTTTTAAAAGATGAAAAATAAATAAAATAGATGAAAAGCTTAAGGGGCAGTGTGAGACGTATCTAATATATGGATAATTAGAGTTCTTGGAGGAGTCTAGAAAGAAAATAAAACGTTTAAGTGTACTTGAAATGTTAATGGACTTATAATTTTCCTAAAAGGATGAAAGATATCAAGCCATAGATTCAAAGTGCTTTATGAAGCCCAGGAATGATAAATAAAAGCAAAATCACATGTAGGTACATCATAGTAAAGCTGTTAAACTAAAGACAGATATACTTAAAAGCAACCAGGAAAAAACAAACAAGCAAACAAAACTTTGTAATTCTGTAGAAATCAAAATAAGATTAACCCTCAGAACTCATGATATATAGCTAAAGCCATGTTGAGAGAAATTTTAGTTTTAAAAACATATATTAGAAAAGAAGGAAGATTAAAGTCAGCAAGATAAATAGAAGCAATCGAAACTAGAAGCCAATGAAATAAATTCTGAAAGAAAAGAACTGCCAATCTAAAATTCTATTTCCAATAAACATATTTTTTCATGAATGAAAATGAAATAAAAGCATTTTTCAAACAACGAAAAACTAAGAGAATTCATCACCTGAAGATCCACACTCAAAGAAATAGTAAAGCGTGCCCTTCAGTAAGAAAGGATAAATGATCCTACACAGAAGTTTAGAGATGCAAGAAAAAATAAAAAGCACCAAAAAGAGTAAATATGTGGGTAAACCTAAAGAAATACTTATTGTTGAAATAAGACTAACAATAATATTAGTTTTGGAATTTAAAACATATGAGTTAAAACATGACAATAGTGGCATAAATCTCAAAAATGGTGAGCTGAAGTTATGTATTCTAAGGTTCTTTCATTGTCTTGGAAGAAGTATAAGTACTAAATCATGTTAGACTTTGATCAAGAATTCATGTTTTAATCTTTCAGGATAATTAAACAATAAAGAGTATATAACTAGTTAATTATTCAAATAAAATAAGAAGGGAGAAAAAAGTAACGTCGAATGGTAATATTTTTAGCTTAATTCTCTGTGATTAGAAAAAATTTACTAAAATTCAGTATGTACGAGGCCAGAAAGCCTGTTTCAACACATTTAAAGGGATTAAAATAAAATAGAGTATGCTCACTGACCACAGTGGAATTAAGATAAAAGGCAATAAGATAACTAAAAAATTCTCCAAATCTTTGGAAAATAAATAATATGTTTCTAAATAATCTGTGAGTCAAAGGATAAATTACAGTGGAAACTAGAAAACATTTTAAATGTTAATAAATATCATACCTGTCAAAACTTATGGAATGTAGCTAAAGCCATGCTGAAAAAGAAATTTTTTGTTATAAATATGTATATTAGAAAAGAAGAAAGATTGAAGTCAATGAACTAAGTATTTGTCTGGATAAGTGAGAAGAAAACAGTGAATGAGCCCTGGAGAGAGTAGAGGAAGAACAGAAATCTTAAAGAGAAGAACAGAAATCAATGGTAGATTTTTTTAAAAAATGGGGTAGAATTAACAAAACCGAAAAGTGGTACTTTGGAAAAAGTAACAAAATTGATGAATCCCTTAGTAGACTGATTAAAAAAAAAAAAAAAAGGGAAAGTGCAGAAATACCTAATATTGAAAATGAAAATAAAATTTAATATTTTTGATGGTAAAACCCCATGTTTAAACAAGGACAGAATGAAATGGTCTACTATAAGGTAATCTAAAACAAACAAATCAAACAAAACAAACTACAGCACACCTCAAATTCAATGATAAATATTAAAAGCTTTCTCTCTGAGATAGGAAACAATGTAAGGGTACTAGCTATTATCACTTTGAGTCAGCATTTTACTATCGGTCCTAGCCAGTGCAGTAAATCAAGAAAAAGAAATAAAAATATTATAGATGGAAAGAAAAGAAAACATTATTCACACACAATATAATTTTGTACTTTGAAAATCCAAAAGAATAATTAATAAATAATTAGAATTAATAAATTATTTTAGCAGGTTTATTGCATGCAAGGTCCAAAATGAAAACATGACTTGTATTTTTATATATCAGCAATGAGTTAGAAAATGAAATAAAATAAGATAATTACAGTAATATTAAAACAGCAAATATCTAAGAATAAATCTTGTCAAAAGTTGTACATGACCACTATTCAAAGGACAATTAAAAAAAGAGAAAAAAATTTAAAAGACCTGAATAAATGGCAGCACATACTATATTTATGGTTTGAAAGAGTCAATCTTTCAAAGATGTCACTTCTCTCCAATATTATCCAGTGCAACACTAATGAAAATTCTGACTGTATTTTATGCGTAAATTGTTGGATTGATTGTAAAATTTATATAGCAATGCAAAGAGCCAAGAGCCAAGAATAATCAGCTTTCTTAATGAAGAACATGATGAGAGAATTTACACTAACTGGTATTAGGCTTATTATAAAGTTACAGCAATTATAATAATGTGGTTCTGGAATAAAAATAGTTAAATAGACAAATGTAACAGAATTATGCCCAGAAACAAACCCACATAAATATGTCTACTTGATTTATGATAAAAAGAAACTACAGAGCAGTGGGAAAGGAAGGTCTTCTCAATAAATGGGTCAACCAGATAACCAGATAGACAGGTAGTGATTTTTGACCCCTACGTGATACCACATGCAGATATTAATTCCAGATGGATGTTAGATCTTTTTGAAGATAGTACAGAATATCTTCATAACTTTAGGGATAATGACAAATTTCTTAAGCAGCACACACAAAATTATTAATCATAAAAGAAAAAATTAATATACTAGAATACTTTTTAAAAAAACATCCATTCATCAAAAGAACAGAGTGAGAGAACATATTCACAACATTTACAATCAACAAAAAGCTTGTTTTCAGAATGTATGAAGAACTCTTACAAATGGATAGGATATGGATTAAAAATGAAAAATGTAAAAAAACCCCAAACATTATGATAACATTAATCTAAATAGAGAAAATGAAATATCTAAATAATCTAAAGCTCTAATCTTTAGAGGAGAAAATAAGGAGAGAGAATCAAACATGCAATAGAAATGTTAGTTTCTGAAATATTAATAAAGTCAACAAATTTTGGCTAGATTGATAAACAACACAAATAAATAATAAAATTGATATAACTATGGATTCTGTACAAATAAAAAGAGAATAGAATGAAGAATTTTGTGTCAATATATTGAAAACTTAGATAAACAATTTTTTAGAAAAATGATTTACCAAACTGACTTAAGAAGAAATCGAAAAACCTGAATAGTCTTACAATCATTATCTTCACAAAAAAAGAAAACAACAGGTAGAAATGGTCTTAGGAGAAACTTCTACCAAGCATTTAAGGAGCAGATGATTAAAGTCATACTAAATGGGGCCAGCCCTGTGGCTTACTCAGGAGAGTGCAGCACTGGGAGCACCGAGGCCACGGGTTTGGATCCTATATAGGGATGGCCTGTGCGCTCACTGGCTGAGTGTGGTACATGCCGGCGGTTGTGATCCCCTTACCGGTCAAAAAAATTTAAAAAAAAAAAAAACATACTAAATGTTTTCTTGAGAATAGAAAATAATCCAAATTCATGTTATTAGGCTAGCTTGACCTTGATAACAAAACCATAAACAGGTATTGTAATGGATAAAACATGGATGTAAATTATTTGATACTCCTTCCATTGAGAGGTGGGTTTATTTCTCCTCCCTTACAATATTCACTGCTTTTTACGGTTTTTACCAATAAAGTATGACAGAAGCGGTGATATGCCAGTTCTGGACTTAGCTTTTAAGAGGACTGGTTGGTACTTACTTGGTTTCTTGGAACCCTGAGCTACTATGTAAGAAGTGTGACTACCTTGTTGCATATATTATGTGGTGAGGCCCTGAGACTATATGGAGAAAAAGTGATGCCCAGCTGAGCCCAGCATTCCAGCCTTCCTTGCCAAGGCACCAGGCATTTGATTGAATTTGTCTTGAACTTCAGTCTACTCTAGTCACTAGCTGCAATACCACTGAGTGATCTCAGTTGACAGCACATGGAACTAAAAAATTTCCCAGGGAGGACCTGCCCAAATTTTCAATACACAAAACTAGGAGACATAATAAAATAGTTGTTGTTGCTTTATGCTTATGTGTTTGGAAGGACTTGGTTATGCAGTGATAAACAGCTGGAACAGATTGAAAATTTGCAATCCAATATCAGGCATGAGCTTAGATGCAAAAATCCTGAACAAACTATTGTCAAATCAAATTCAGAAAACTATATAAAAAAATTACATATTGTGACCAAATTGGGCTTATTCTAGGTATGCAAGGGAATTTAATATTGGAAATTTCATTAATATAACTCACTGCATTAATAGATTAAAGGGGAAAAACATAATTTTTTTTTCCTTTTTGTCTTTTTTCGTGTCCGGCAACGGATCGCAACCCTCAGTGTCGCGCCCGTACCGGACTGGGACCGGCAACGGGATCGCAACCCTCAGTGTTGCGCCCGCACCTCGATCAGCCAGTGAGTGGGAACCGGTCTGTATGTGGGATCCGAACCCTCGGCGGGAGCGCCGCCACGCTCCCAAGCGGCGCACTGTAGCAGTGCGCCACCGGGCCGGCCCAGAAAAACATAATTTTATTTTGATAAATGCAAATAAAGCATTTGGCATGTCAGTGCATATTTTCTATAAAACCTCTTAGAAAAATAGGAATAGAAGGGTGTTTTTTAATCTGATGAATCTCTAGTGAAAATGAACAGCAAACATCATTTCTAAATGATAAAGATGGATTAGCATTTCATTTAAAATCAGGAAGGTTGTTTATCATCCGTTTTTGTACTTAACATTGTACTGGAGATCCTAGCTAACGTGGTAATATATGAAAAATAAATAAAAGGCATTAAAAATACCGTTTATAATAGCAATGAAATATATAAATAGGTACAGAGTAACAAATCTAACAAAAACAGGCAAACCTATATGGTAACAATTTAAAACTTATGGACAGATGTTAAAGAACACTATGTAAATGAAAAGACATATTTCATGGATAGAAAGACTCAATAGCATAAAGATTTGTGTTTTCCTGAAATTAATCTTTAGAATTAATGAAACTCCAATAAAATTCCAACAATGGTTTTAGTGAAACTTGACAAGCTGATTTTAAAATTTTATGTGAAATAGCAAAATCCCACTAACAGACAAGAGATTGTTGAAGAAAAAAAGAAAAATAAAGTAGGTGGACTTGCCATGTTAGAAAGCTATAATAGTTTAAATACTTAATATACTTATAGTAAGTTATAAACTTAATACACTTAATGTTTGTGCAGCGATAGGCATAGTGATCAATGGAACTAAATAGAGAACCCCCCAAAATGTATAAAAATATCATATGTGTAATATCTATAATAATCAAGGAATACTAAATGCAATAGAGTTATTTCAATAGCAGCTCTAGATGATATAAGCCATTTATCGCTTTAAAAAAATCACTCAGAAGAGATGATATTTTTCAGGAAATCTGATTTTCAAGGACAGAAAATCCATGATAGCTAGAATTGTTGTGTTTGCACCTAAGCTGAACACTCTACTGTCTCATGCCTCCAATGAACATTCTGTTCCCTCTAATTGCTTGACTAGTTCCTAATCAGTTTTAAAAATCTGTTTCAGATAGTGAGATGTTCCTTGATTAATTGTCTCTGATCTAGATTAAAGAACAGTTCATCAGTCTCTTCACCATTTTATTTGTGAGGAATATAAATTACTAGTGTATTTTTGAACTTCAGTCACAGTAATGCAATTTATTTATATGTTTGTCCTATTAGACTGAGTGCCTTGAAGACAGGAACTGCCCTTTTTGTAGATAGCAGTTTTTGCGAGTCTCTGTGCTAGGTATTGGAGATACAGAAATAAATAAGAATGAGGTTGGATTCATGGAAAGGACTGAGAGAAAAAGGAAAAAAAAAAAAAAAAAGGAAAGAAGAGAATGGTAGTAATATCTTTTGAATTATCTGCTACGCTCCAAGCACTGTATTAATCACATTTACATGTATGGAGTCATGTGGTTATAGAGGTGGTATGGTCCTAGATATCATCTATCACACCTCCTTATTTTATAGAAATAACTAAGCTCCAAAGGAGTTTAGTGGCTCATCCAAGGTCACTTGGCTATTTGTTGTAGAAGGTGGCACTGAAGTCAGACATACTGACACCTAGTCCAGTGTTATTTCTCCTAAATTATATTGCTTTTTGTTCTGGCCTTTCTAAAATAAAAGAACAGAATTTAGTGTCTCAGACTCTTGTATATCATCTGACCATGGCACACTACCAGAATGTCCTAATGCTTCCAAATAAGAGTTTTAAGTTGCTTAAGAGGTTATTTTGTATCCTTACCTTCCCATGAGAAATCACATACACATGCCTATGGATTAGGTAATTTAATACTGGATTATGTGCCATGGTTTAGTCTCTATATTATTCATAAAACCCAAATATTATAAAATTATTCTAATTTATTAGAGAGAAAAATATCTGTATGAACTCTGGGCTAGACACGTAGCATTATTCTTATTAAAAACTTAAGTATATGTGAGTTTATGGAATTAAGCATTTTTAATACTTTGATTATATGATTGTGTATAATTACATCAGGTCAAAACTTCTTTCTAAAATTTGATTTCAACCTGAGTTATATCCAATTAGTTATGACACTTTTATTTAATATTTACTTTTACAGTTTTGCATAAAGTTTGATAATCCTCCTAAGTTGTTTTAATTTTCTGAAGGCTGAAGTATTCTTGAATGAGTTTTGCCTTCAATTTCTATTAAAATTCCTTTCCCCTCATAAAAACTTGGTCCCATTTAGATTGCAAGAACTACAAAGAAATATAATGAAGTATTTTTCTGGCTTATAATGATGTCTCAATTTGTATCTGTATTATTCAACCACCCAGTTAACTAAAAAAATACAATTGAATATCATGAATAATCACCAAGTTTTATATACTAGACCATCAGGCACTTCCAAATAACCACCGATCACTTGCCAGAGGTCTGAACTCAGCTAAAAAAGTTTCTTTTACTGAAACAAAACAAAGCAAAACAAAGCAGAACAACCAATTACCACTTAAGAGTTAGTGGTAAACTGTTCAGCTAGGATATGTTCAATTCAGATACCACGTCCTACCTGGAAGTGTGAGTTAATTTAGAAAGCACAAAATTTTCCCTGTTCTTTGGAAGAAGAAGCTAAAAGAAAAGAAGCCATTGTGCATGGAGATAAAAGATTCTGAAAACACCATCTTACCTCTGTTTTTTGCATCACTAGAAATACTTTATTTTGACTAATGTTCCCAGACTTTTGAAGAATGTATTTATTGGAAGTTTTCTATTTTCTTTGATCCCTCCAAAAGCAGGTATTTGATTAATGAATTTGGAAGTCTGAAATTCTCAGCTTTTCCTAAAACCAAATTTGAATACTTAACTATGTCAGTAGTAGATTAAGACAGGCATGTTTACTAAAATCCTCAGAAATGATGCTGTTTGAATGATATTAATATGATTTGACTCCAATGTAGTTACGCTATGTGTGTGTGTCTGTGTGTGCATATTAATTTGTCTTATTCTAGTTCTCATTTATAAATGGGGAAAACAGCCTTCCTGTAGCTGATAGCTGAGAGACATGTTTTGAAGCAAGAATGATTGTGGCTGTGCTGTAACCTGACACCCCACTCCTTTAGGGGAAGTGTCCCTGTGGTTTTGCTGAGAACAGCCAGTCCCAAATCTCACACCCAATGATCTGATTACAGGGATAGGTAAACCGGCCAGACTGGGCCAATCACAGTGGTTTCAGTGACCTTGCCAGGAGGAAGCAAGGGGTCTAGACCAGGCTGGAGAAGTTGAGAGAAAAAAGGTATCTTTCCTCTGTGTTCAGGAGCTGTGAAAATATGGCATGTCCCCTGACGTGAAAAAACTGAGACTAGTGGCACCATGCAGGGGTGAATAAAACAAGGCAGACAGAGAGAGAAAGCAGAGACTGGGTTGACAACATTTAAATCCTTCTCCCTGACCTGTCCCCAGAGGGGCCCTTATTCCTGTTCTTCCTTTGATTCTGGGGCACAAACCAGGTTGTTCAGGAAATACCCTTCCGCATAAATAGCTCTTCTTTTTTTTTAAACTTTGCTTTTCCTTTTCTTCTTTCTTAAAATAGGTAGGTTTCTTCTTTCTTAAAATTAATAGACCATTAATTTTGGGTTTTAATTATATCTGCATGCATATATTAAGCATTTTACAACTGTAAATTTCTCTTTGAACACTGTACCCCATAAATTTTTATATGGTGTTTTCATTTTCATTCAGTTCAAAATATTTCCTAATTCCCCTTATAATTTTTTTGTTTTGTTCCACGGATTGTTTGGAATTGTATTGCTTAATTTCCACATATTTGCTGATCTACACGTATTTTTTTGTTATTTACTTCTAATTTAATTCCACTGTTGTCAGAGAAGATACTCTGTCTGATTTCTCTTTTTAATTTTACTGAGACATCTGATGACCCAACATATGGCCTACCTTTGTAAATAGTCTATGTACCCCTGAATGGAATGTGTATTCTGCTCTTTTTAGGTGAAGTGTTCTAAAAATGTTCATTAGATCCACTTGGCTGATGCTGTTGGTCAGCTCTTCTATATTCTTAGTCATTGTCTCTATTTGCTCTATCAATTACTGAGATAGGAATGTTGAAGGCAGGCTCAAATGGATTTGAATTGTGTTTTCTGGGTAATATAACTAGCTATTATTTTAAAACAAGACAAAAATAAGAAAATAAGGCTCCTAAAAGTAGGCACTTTTTTAGAGATAGTCATGTATTTTAAGCTCACATGGATGGTGGACGAGCAATGACATGGTGGAGAGTTTCATCCTTGCCTGGTTAGTTTATGGAGATAGCAGCAGACAAGAAAATACCCTTCAATGGCCTCTCCCTAGGGGTCTTTGTCTCTTATAAAGGACTCTTGGATGTTAGGCAAAGTTTTGGGGGGTGGGTAGTCTGGTTGAGTTGGCTACACTCTCTGCATAGCAGTCTAGACCAGCGTCCCAAGACCACCCAGGAATGCACTGAAGAGGAGTGACTCACTTATCCCCTCAGCCAAATTATGGTTGTACCTAAATGTGCCTTCACAGAAATTCGCAGCACCAATTTTTTTCCCAAAGCTTCTCTCCTCATTAGCACATTTGTAATAAAAAATTTAAGCAGAAAGTGATAGTGTTAGCTCCTATGGCCTCACAATATTTCACTGAGGAGGCAGGTATTATTCTGTTCATTAGAGAGAGAGATACAGAAGACCAGAGGAATAGATACTTGCCCTTAGTCTTCTCAGTAGTGTAAATATAACTGCAAGAACATGATGTTGAAAAGTTAGATGGCATTGGGAAGCATAGCTTTGTCAGGTGCATGATCTGATGTTTTTCCTGTGATAAAAGTAAAACGCTTTAAAAATTTCTTTTGAGAGCTGTTACACCTCTGAAATGTGCTTCAATAATATCAGCTTCTGGCAATGGAGCCGACATATTTCTGCTCAATGTATGCACATACAGATGTTATTTTAAAAGCAACAGTCCGGCAATTACCCATGACGTGATCACATTCCTGACTGCATTGGGAGGAAATGTTGCCTTTTAACTGATAATATCAATATGAAATTTCGTCCAATAAAAATAAAGCCAAGGAACAAAAGTAACATATCATTGTTTGATGATATTTAAAAGCAACGTCCAGGTGTGGCGATATTCTCCTGCGCGTTTTGGGTATAGTTTGGCTGTGTGCTGTTTGTTTAGATTAAAGTTTGAATATTTGAAAAACATTGCCAGAGTAATTTTATTCTTAACCATCATCATAATAGGCCTGGGATTAATTGATTTTATATATAGTAGTATATTTTCTTTTGTGGGGCTCAGTTTCATTTAAACAAGCTGTCTTCCATGTAATATATATGCTTTTACTAGTGGATCATAATAGCTATTAATAAAAATGAATGCATTGTGTTTATTCATGTATTTGATTGGAAACGATGGACAATCTTTTTTAATTACAAGACAAAATGGGTTCCAATAATTGAACCCAAAGATTGAGACAAGTTTAAGGAGTGAAGCAAATTACTAACCTCGATCACAGGTAGTGATGTAATTTCCTTGCATGTTGATGTGAATGTCATTACTGAGTTATATTTCTATTTTTATGTAACACTATGATTCATGTGCATGCCCTGTAAGCAACTTTTCTAAGAGACAAGTTGTCTCAGACCATGAGTGGATTAAATGAAAGCTTCCCCTCCTGATATCATGTGGATAATTGCTACACAAAATGTGGTCTGTGGACCTTCAATGTCTTTATCATCTGGGAGCTTGTTAGAAATTCAGAATCTCACCGAACCAGAATATCTGTATTTGTGAGGAGTTCAGGAGTCTGTGTTTTAACAAGTTTTCTTGGTGACTCAATGGACGCTAAAGTTTGAGGACCGCTGATCTAGACATTATAGCATTTCAGTTTCTCAGGTATCAGTGCTGACTCACACGCTGCATTCAACAGCCATCGCAAGATCTGGGTTTTCCCCTTTCCCTCATGGACAGTTACCTGAATAAATATCAGATGCTTTTAGCGAAGAACTGGATCAATTACTGCCATTGTGTTTGGAGTGCTTCCTCACGGGGACCTGGTTATTCCTTCAGTAGATGGGCTCTAAGAACTGGCTAAATTCTGGAAACTGGCAAAGGATTGTGATACTCTATTGGAACAACTGACCTCATCCTTATACTTATCCTTTCTTTTTCTTTGTAAATTTAGAGTCACTAGTTCTGGAACCATCACCACGATATAGTTCCAGAACATTTCTATTACCCCTCTCCCCGAAATTCCTTTGAGGCGATTTGAAGTCAATTCTTGCCCTCACCTTTCATCCTGGACGACCTCTGATCTGCTTTCTATCTCTATAAATTTGTCTCTTTTTTTTCTTGACATTTCATATAAGTGGAATCATACAATATGGAGTCTTTTGCATCTGGTTTCTTTCAATTTTCATAACATATTTGGGATTCATTCATTTTGTAGCACATATAAATATTTTGTCCTTTTTATTGCTGAATAGTATCCCATTGCATAGATATCACATTTTGTTTATCCATTCACCAGCTGATGGGTACTGGATTATTTACAGTTTCTGAGTATTATAAATAATGTTGCTATAAACATTCATACAAATCTTTGTATGGAGACGTTTTCATTACTCATGGGTACATACCTAAGAGTGGAGTTCCTGGGTCATATGGTAAGGTTATGTTTAACATTTTAAGAAACTGCCAAGCTATGTCCAAAGTGGCTGGGCCATTTTACAGTCTCACCAACAGTGTATAAAAGTTTTAACTTTCCTATATCTTCACCAACACTTATAGCTGTTCTAGTAGGTGTGTAGTGATATCTTATTGTGGTTTTAATTTGCACTTTCCTAATGATTAATAATCTTGAGCACTTTTTTAATGTGCACATAGCCATTTGTATGTCTTTAGCAAAATGTCTATTAAGTCTTTTGTCTATTTTTATATTTGGTTGTATCCTATTATTAATCGTCAGAGTTCTTTATACATTTTGGGTACCAGTCCATTATCAGATATATGATATACAAATACTTTCTCCTGGTCTGTGGGTTGTCTTTTCATTTTTTTAGTGGTGTGCTTTGAAACAGAAGTTTTAAAATTTTGATGAATTTCAATTTATCAGGTTTTTTTTATAACTTATGATTGTGATATCATAGGAACTTTTTCTTAAACAGTGTCACAGAAATTTTCTCCTATGTTTTCTTCTAGAAGATTTATAGTTTAAATTCTTCCATTAACATCTATGATACGTTTTGAGTTTTTTTATGTGCGAGTTAGCTAATTGACTTAATTAATGGTGTGAGTTAAGGGTTCATATTTGTGCTTATAGAGCTAATTTTCCTAGAACAATTTGATGAAGAGAATATCTTTCTCCCATTGAATCATCTTGGCGCCTTTGTCAGAAAGCAAGTGAAATTAAAAGTAAGGGTTCTCTCTGAATTCTTGATTCTGTTTCAATGATCTCATCTCTATTTATGTCAATATCACACTGTTTTGATTACTGTAGTTTTATAATAAGTTTTGAAATTAGGTAGTATGAGTCCTTCAACTTTATTTTTCTTTTTGCTGGTAGAACTTCAAATTATTTTGTCAGAAAGATTAAATCTGTGATACAACCATTTTAGGACTGGATATGCAATATTTTGTAGATATACATCTTGAATAGATATGTAAAGGCTCCCTTGGGCAGCAGGGAAACTAACAAATGACATGGCAAAAATGTCTAATTTTTAACTTGTACTAATTTTTTCACAAAGTCTGAGAAAATTTTGAAAATTAAGTGGCCTGTATATGATTGAAAATTTTAATAAACTTCTTCTTTTTTTTTTCCTTTTTGTCTTTTTTTTTTTTTACTGACCGGCAACGGGATCGCAACCCTCAGTGTTGCACCCGCACCGCGCTCAGCCAGTGAGCGGGAACCAGTCTCCACATGGGATCCGAACCCTCGGTGGGAGTGCCGCCACGCTCCCAAGCAGCGCACTCTCCAGTGCGCCACCGGGCCGGCCCTTAATAAACTTTTTCTAAATCTTTATGGATATTTCTAGTGACCAGGATTTCTCTGTGAACACAACTGCAAGTACATGTGCAATAGATTGACTGTATTAATCAAGTCTTCTCGTTGAACCAATCATGTGTTTGATATCTTCTCTGTCTAGCCTAATATCACTTCTTGTCATTGGTTATCGGAATTCATCAATACATTTTAAAAACACTACTTCAGATGTATGATTTGGTTGAGAAAAGTTTTTGCAGACTACTTTATTCAGCTTGTGTCAGATAAATACCAAAGATTTTCTGACTGTACTATATTGGTAGATTCATCAGTTTGCAGAGAATTGTATTGACTTTGTCATTCTCTGAATAATAACTGCTTCTTTATTTTCTGTTCATATCTGCAATTCTAAAATACACTCTGTTATTTGACAGAGGCACCTTATTCATCATTTTGCTTGCTTTGTCCCCAATCATTGCTTTTACATTTATTTGCCAGTGGGATTGTATGTGTTTTACCAATTATTTCACAACACCATAAAGGTTTCTCCAGCTTTGGTATTCTTATCCTTATCACACAGCCTGTTAGTTTCTAGGATGCTTGAATGTCCTTCTACTTTGTCTCAGAAAGTTTGATGTTTCTCATAATGTTCTTTGCACATGTCAAATGACACAGCATTTTGAAATACAACCCATAATGAAATAGGTTCACTTTCAACTGGCAATGAAATTTGAAATTTCAAACAATATTCATCATGTTTGTACAATATTTTTTTATTGAAACTGGCATTTTATAACATTAGCAGATGATTTAGTCATTAATTAGATTTTATTATTTTCACGACTAGCACTCACATTTTTGTTTTAAATCTCTTCTGTTATGTCTAAAAATCTCTTTTAAACCTCTTAACCATGATAGATTCAATTATAAAAGAAATAGTTTAGCCTAGATTATAATTAATAATAACACATACTTTTATATTTGACTTCCAGAAGTGATGAATTGATATATCACTAAGAAATACATGATAATGAGAATGAAAATTCAATATATGAGAATCTATACCAGCCATCTGTACCTCCATACTTATCCTCACATCTAAAGCAGATTTTATTTTTTAATTTGTATTTTATTTATTTATTATTATTATTATTATGAATATTCATGAGATACAAATTACCAGAAATTGCTTTTGTACCCCACGTCCCCACCCAATTGTCCCCAAACCTCCCTCCCCCTCCCCCTCTCTCCCCACTCTGCTTTGTAGCCTTAGGAATGTCCCCTCCCTCTGTTGGATCACTGCACTACTGTCGTCTTTCTTTCCTGCCTTCCTCTCTCTCTTAGCTCCCACATTTGAGTGAGCACATGTGGTATTTATCCCTCTGTGTAAAGCAGATGTTTTAATAATTGAGAATTTGATCCGTTCATGGATCTGCCTGAGTAACCAGACTCCGTCTGTGCAAAGTTGATTATTATGGGACTACTTATTTTGGCCTTATTGCAAGTAATAACATCTATAAGAATAAGATTTTGTTCTGCTAGTTTGTTTCCTGATAGATGTTAAAAATATGTAAATATTAAAATATTTAAAATATATAGCTAGTAAAATGTTCAAAGGTTAACCTGGAGTCATCTTGTGGACCAGCAGTGGCATACATGACACGCTTTGGGGAACATCGTTCTGTCCTAGAACATCAGAACCTGGAGTCACCTAAACAAACCCACTGTCATCAAGTCATCTCACCATCCACACTGTGCCATTAAAAGACATAAACTGTCATGAAGAATATCTGTCAGTACTCCTAATTCCTGCTTCTGAATCTAGCTTTTTTATGACCCATATGTGAAATGCTTAATAGATGGAAGAGGCAGAGAAAAGCCTAATAAAAACCTCCTCCACTCTCTCCTCTAATTGAGAAGCAATCAGGTTGTCAAAAAAAAAAAAAAATGTAACTGGAGAAAGCTGGGTTCCAATCTAGGTTCTTTATTTTAGAGCTCTCAGGTAGTTTAAACCATTATACATATAGTTTCTTCCTGTGTATATTGAAAATAATTATATCTATTTGGAAGGATTCTTATGAGGTTTTAAGATGTCAAATGTAGCAGGCCTGGCACAGGACTTGATGCATATAGATATTTAAAATATTACGTATACTTTTAATTCTTTTTTTTTTTTTATCTCTGGCTATGCTGAGAATATTCCCATATACTTTGTGCGCTACTGTAGAAACTAAATTACGTTTTTGTAAAATATTGTCCAAGTTGCCTCTCTATCAAGAGTAAACAAGATTTTCTTTAAAAATCCCAAAGGCATCAATAAACCTAAGAAAGAGAATGAAGAATGGAAAAATTTAAACATTTCTAAAGTATAGCACTTTTGTCATAAAGTCAGTGTTGTTTAATAATGTGCTCTAAATATTGGATGTTCTGAGATCTTCAGATGAAAAGCACTGTGGAAATAAGGTGTTATTACCATTGATTTCACTATGCCTTACCAAACAAATTTTTTTAAATTATAGAATCAAGGCATGTATGTAGCTCAACTTTCTTGTCACATTACTCCTTAGAACATGCACAAAAATCTCTAAATTTATCAGTGAACTTTAATAACAATATACAAAATTACAGTCCCCAGAATGAAAATACAGTATTGAGTCCTCTGATTGGTGAACTGAGAATTAAATAATATTTTATACAGAGGAAAAGGCGAAAGGTGTTTGGAGAAATTAATATTTAAACAAAAGACTTGTCAACATAGAATATCTAAAGCTAAAATGCTATCTCATCTTAAATGTTATTGTCATTTTTATTATTTTCCTCTCTAAGAAAAAAGAGCCAAGATTATTTGTGCAAGGAGTTCAGGAACGAATTTCTGTATTATGTGGTTTAGTCTGATGATTTTTTTCTGAGACAATCTGGAATGATGAGTGAACTTTCTCAGTCCATTCTTATTTTCCCCTCACTATTCATGTGTTTTTCACTCGACACAAAAATTATGGGATGAACCCAGAGCAAAAGACCTTGACCTTAAAATGTTAGAAATATAAGAAAAGCAATGAAAAACCTTAACACTATTCAAAGACCATCACCTCCTATAGGTACTGATAACATGTAGTAACACAAAAGAATGTGGTCACCCTTCCAGAATAGTGAGTGACCCGAATAAACTTGTGTTTGATTCAGGTTGTGTGTCATTTGTCTGGGCTATTTAAAGCTACTGCAAAAACGGAAATGGATTTACCAAACACATTTATTTTCTTTTAGATTGTTTAAAAAATCTTTCTTATTTAGAAACTTAAATTGCACAGTTCTTAGTACAAAAGCACCATGTGTTCACTGTACAAAAACTAGACAACAGGAAAAAAAAACATATTTTGTATTTTGTGTTGAACATTCTTTTGTTTAAATGTTAGTCTGTCTAAAAACACTTCTCGTCTTTTCCTCTGTCTAAACATTCCTTAATTCTTATGAGAGAATATAATGGTTTATTTTTTATTATTGAGATCATCATTTTGCATATTATATTTAAAATTTGCTGACATAAAAAACAAGAAAAAGATAAAAATATACAAAGAAACAAAACCGCACCAGTAATGCTACCATAAGGTATTATCATTATTAACATTTTTGATGTTAATCCTTCTATAGTTTTCTCCATTTGTAAATCACTGTTAGAAGTAATAAGGGTTTTAAATTGGCTTATTTGTAAATCAAAAAATGCATTAGCTCTGTGCATTCGAAAGGTGTATATTCTTCCTTCTACTATTCCACATGCTACTAAGAACTACAAAAAGTCACCTTTAAGAAGTTCCTAGTTAAGTGGAGGAATCAGACAAGCAGATAACTGTTGTCAATCACACAATATGCTGTAGGTGCCTGATGAGTGGCACCTACTGAGCCTAGAGGAATCTGCAGAGACTTTACAGCAAAAAGTGATCTTGGAGTCTTGAGCTAAGAGCACAGAGACTTCATCATTCAGGTAAGGCAGAGGAAGCCTTTCTAGGAATTAATATGTGCGAAGACTGGGATAGAATGTCAAATAGGCAGCCATGAGTAGGGCAATACGGTGTAAGACAGTGAAAATACATCTTGAAGGCAGACAGAGACTAACCATGCAAAGGCCTGGTGCCCAGATGAGGAGCCTGGGCTTTATCTCGTAGGTCATAGGAATCCATTTAAGGAAAGAGAGAGAAACAATATGTGCACCATGAAAAACATGCAAGTTATCTCTGGATAGTGCTTTAGTTTTGGTCTCTGAAGACAACCCATGACAGTCATTCTTGGGAATCAGGGAAGAATGATAAAATGAGCGAAAAAGGCTAGATCTGGCTGTGGACTCAATAGGATATGTGCTTCTGTCTGACCCCATGGGGAAGCTCTGGAGGACAGATTGTACCACAGAGTTAATTCCATCCTCAGGCAAGGAGCTGGTCTTTAACCTCTGGGTCAGTTGGTCTCTGACCGTGGGTTTGGAGGGAGGTGGAAGATGTGGGCTAGAGTTGGCCGAGAGCAATTCTCAGGAAAAGGGGGCATCTGGCAGTACACCACAGCTGGTGGATGGCAGCACAAGCAGGTGACGAGGTACTGAGCAGGGCACCAGCTACAACCATTGCAAATAGCTTTAACTAAACTGCACAAGTGGGTTCCTAATAGACAATTCCGGCCCTTCCTTTGAAAGTCTGGAACTATGATATGTCTATATCTATCTGATTAGGAGAGTCTTGGGTCTTGACAACCAACTAACCATTCTGTATTGACAGGATGATTCTTCCTGGCCCGAAGTAGTGAGCTCCTCTCTTTGATGGGTAATAAGGGAGACTTTTCTATCTGCAAGGAACACAGAAACACTTAGAATTGGGGAAATCACACTTCAATATGTAAAAATGCTAAATAACAGTGGAAGAGTGAAAGGTTTCCATGAGGCAGTGGTACATGGGCTCTCAAAGAATAGAAGGTGAATTGTAAACTGAATGGTTGCGACTTCAGTTAGACTAGAGCCGTTTCTTGGCTTATTTGGAATACCATCTGCGATGTCATCTCATGATTCATGAGGAATGGCATCAGCTTCACCTGCCGTTAGATTATGTGAAGTGCATATAGAGTATGAGCATGGAAGCAATGATGGCTGCCTGTCAATATGAGGTGTACATTCATTCATTCATTCAATTAACAAATACTATGTGGCATGTGGTATTTCAAGTGGTAGGGATATTGCAATGAGCAGCACAAAATCCCTGATGTCAGAGTGCTTAAGTTTTAGAAGGGTGGGAAGATGGACATGTTAATATATAAATAATTAAGTAAACATGAATGTCACCTTTTGATAAGGTCTATTGTAAAAAATAAAGCAAGATAAAGTGGGTAGGGAGTGTCAGGGTATGGAGGGGATGATTTGGGTTTCTGTTTTATTTATAATGATCAGAAAAGGCCTCACGTAGAATATGGCTTGAAGAAAACGAGAGCAAGTCAGGCAATGTTCAAGTAAGAGTGCAGCAATCAGAAGGAAGAGCTATGCAAGGGCTCTAAAGTTGGAAGTGTTCTTAACATGTTTGAGGAACATTAAGAAGTGTGCAAAAGGCAGAGTGTTAACAAATGAGACCAGAGAAGGGAGGGTTGGGCAGGGGTGTTAGATGGATCCCTGGAAGTCATTGTAGGTCTTTTTCGTTTTGTTCTGAATGAGATTTGAAGCCTTTGTAGTGTCTTGAGCAGAGAAGTAGTATGATCTAGTTTGCAATTTAAAAGGCCCAGATGACAATGAGATCCAATCAAGATGGCAGAATAGACGGTCCTCAGCATCACTCTCTCCCACAAATCAACCAAATTTACAACTTTAAAAATGTAACATCGGCCAAGCCAGGGCTGCTGGAGCTCAGGGGAAGAGGAGAGACCTATGGAATTCATGAAGGGAGGAGAAACTACGATGAGAGAAAGAAAAAGCTGCTCTGAGCATTTCGGGCCGTGGCTGCTTTAAGGCTCGAGCTGCTGAGTGCATGGAGCAGGAGCCTGCAGAAGCCGCAGCTGTGCCCTTCAGATGGAGTTACTTGCAGGCAGCAGAGAGAAAAGAGGGCCTTGGCGGCCCCCAGGACAGCAAGACCACTAATAGGGTTCCCGTGGACCCACGCAGGAGCGAGGAGCCAGAATAACTGAAAAAAGGGAGCCATTCAGAGGCCGGTGAGTCATCGCAAGGGACCGGCGCAGGGTCCGTCGCATGGGAAATGTTTGAGCACAAGTGGTGGGAGAGACGTGCCCACCAGGGGAACACTGAGGCACAGCAAGGACAGCTGATCTGCCCCCAATCAGCCCAGGACCACTCAGAGGAGACTAGTCTGTAATGCAGAATTGCGTGGGATGCAGTTTGATGAAAAAACTAAGGCCCAGATCAGAGTTTCTACAGAACACAGATCCACCAGGTCTCTGGAGAGCCGGAAGTACCTATAAGGTCAACCGTTAAACACTGAGCTGCACAAAAAGCCTTCCCTAGGGAAACAGCAGCAAAGTAGCAATTTAGCTCAACCACACAGCTCAAGTACCAGTTCCCACAGGAAGTTCCCCCATGTTAGAAGCAAAAGACAAAAAATTAGTTCCAGCCCAGGCACACCACTAGCACCTTGGGGCCTGCCTGGGAACTGGAGGCTTGGATCTGGGGACTGGACCCCACTCCCACTTCCAGGCAAACTGCACCAGTGCCTTGGGGCCAGCCAGGGGACCTGAAGCATGGAGAAGCGGACTGGACCATCCTCCCACAACCAGGTACACCAAGCCAGCACCTTGGGCCCCACCCAGGGGCCCAGGGCATGGAGAAGGGGACCGGACTACCCTCCCACAACCAGGCACACCATGCCAGTGCCTCAGAGCCCACCTAGGGACCCAGAGCATGGAGAAGGGGACTGGACCTCTCTCCCACAACCAGGCACACCAAGCCAGCACCTTGGGTCCCACCCAGTGACCCAAGACATGGAGCCAGGAACCAGACCCTCCTCCCACAACAAGGCACACCATGCCAGCACTTCAGGGCCCACCCAGGGCCCACCCAGGGCCCACCCTCCTAAGGCAAGGAGAAGGGGACTGGACCTCTCTCCCCCAACCAGGGACACCGTGCCAGCACCTCGGGGCCCACCTGGTCCAGAGGCATGCAGAAGAGGACTGGACTCTCCTCCCATACCAGGCACAAAACGCCAGCACCTCGGGGCCCACCTGGGTACCCAAGGTATGGAGAAGGGGACCGGACCCTCCTCCCATAACCAGGCACAATGCACCAGTATCTTGGGGCCCGCCCAGGGACCTGGGACATGGAGAAGGGGACTGGACCCCTCTCCCACAACCAGGCACATGGCACCAGCACCTTGGGGCCTGCCCAGGGACCAGAGGCTTGGAAAAGGGGACCAAACACACCCCACAACCAGGCATACACCAGTGCCAAGGAGCATGCCAAAAACAGCACCTCCACGTGGGTGGCCCGCCACAGCCACCACAATAACCATGGCTGCTGCAAAAGTGGCTAGACACCACAACCACCACGCAGATGGTCTGCCAACCACTGGAGTGCATTGACACAAGGAGAGTCACCAGCAGAGACAAAGAAAAGAAGAGGATGTCTCTCTCCACAAAGCCCATTCCAGAGTGACAGAAGAAGCATCTGCTCTATGAAAATATTGGGGGACCTGATCACATCTCTCAGCATTGGACAGATCATCTAGGCAACAAGTTAACAGAGTAATCATTACTCTTTCAGAGGGAGAGAAGAAATCTAGGGCAATTAGAGGGGGGAGGGGGACAGAGAAGGGGATGGGAAGAGACTAGACAAGGGGCATAAAGAACAATTACGATTTGTAACAATATATATGCTAGTAATATTGATTTGATCAACATATCTCAATGTTGAACCCCCAAAATATGTAATCAACATACCTCAATGTTCAATCCCCAAAATATGTATAATCGATTTTGATTCAATAAATAAAATAAAATAAAATGAAATTTAAAAAAGATTAAAAAATAAAATAAAAGGACCAGATGGATGTATTCAGGACTGTCTAGGTAATTTGCAAGACCCAGTGCAAAATGAAAATGTAAGACTATTTACTCAAAAGTTATTAAGAATTTCAAGATGGCAACAGCAAAGCATTAAACTGAGCAGTTTAATTAAACTGTGGGTGAGGAGCCCTATGTGGCTGCACAGGTCACGTGCCTGTGATGCTGGCCCTGGGTGTGAGTACAGACTGCAGCAAGCGAAAGGTGGAGGCAGTGAGTGAGACCTATACGGAGTCAGAGTACAGATGCAGCGTGGGAGTGGTGAGGTGCAGGCGCATGCCTTTTTTTTTTAAGGTAAAACTGAGAGGATTTACTAATGGATCGCTTGAAATTTATTGAGATAAAGGAGAAGTAGGTTTGTGGGGTAAATTAGAAGTTTTATATTTCAACTTCTTAGAAAGCAAGTGAAGATGACTTGTAAGCAGTTGGATATATAATTCTG
Source organism: Galeopterus variegatus (assembly GCF_000696425.1). Lineage (NCBI taxonomy): Eukaryota > Metazoa > Chordata > Mammalia > Dermoptera > Cynocephalidae > Galeopterus > Galeopterus variegatus. The sequence continues at coordinate 1,304,627 of NW_007726243.1, forward strand.
GAATTGATGGGAGATATTCAGACTTTAGATCCAAATTTGGGAGTGTCATCTGCATAAAGAAGGCACTTAAGACCATGAGAGCAGATAAGGTGAGATAGAGAAAAGAAGAGAAGGGAGGGGAAGAAAGGAGAAGACAGGGAGTGTGTGTATAAAGGAGAAGGATAAAGACTGAGGTATAAGACACTCTACTGTCTAGAGATCAGGGACACTGGGAGGAACAAACAAAGGAGGACCGGAGGAGTGAATGAGGAGAGTGGCGATCCAGAGGCCACGTGAGAAGAGCGTGTCCAGGAGAGAGTGTGACAGCGTCAAGTGACCCACGTCAGCTGAAGACTGCAGACTCACCACTGAACTAAGCTACAGGAAGGTTGTTGGTGTTCTTGGTAAGGGCTGTTTTGGTTGAGTGGTGGAAATGAAAACTTCTCTAGAGTGCAAGCAATTTAGAATGAAGGAAGAGGAATTAAAGGATAGTGAACGTAAACAGCTCTCAAAGAGAGTTTTGAAAAAACCAGAACAGAGGAATGAGTGATGACTGGTGAGAAATAAGAGGTCAAGGGATTGCTTTTTGTTTTGTTTTGATTTGAAGTCATAAGGAACAGAAGTATGCTTTTATTTGGAGGGAATTATGCATCACAGAGGGAAAATTTGATGTTGGAGGAGAAAGAGGGGCCAATTGCTAGAATGATATTCCTGAGTAGATGAGGAGGGATGGGGTCCAGGGCACAAGGGAGGAACTGGCTTTGGATAGCAACACAGACAGTCCATTTAAGTTAATGGAGGGAGAGCAAGGACTTGAGTCCAGATGCAGGAAATAAGTAGATGTTATGTTGGGAGGGTATAGAAATTCTGTTCGGATCAATTCTCTTTTCTCTGTAACAGAGGAAGTAGATTCCACAACAGAAATTGAGAACGAGGAAGACAGTGTTCAGTTCAACCCAGTTCCAACCAGAGTGGACTCCAGTCACAAGCAAAGAGACATAACAATACAAATTGGCTGTGTAGAGATCTGAAGTTTTAGGAGAGTGGTAAACATATGAAATAGTTGTCTAGGAGAAGGCAACAAGAATGGATTAGAGAAATTAGGATTCCTAGTTAGCACAAAGGACCCACTTGAGATTACATCAGTACATTTAGAGTGAAACCTGTCAGCCTGAGTGTTTGTCACCAGTTACCTTTCTCTATGTAGGTGCAGAATCAGCAGATAGTTGTCTTTTACTTCACATGCAGTGAGAGTTGATGACAGCAGTTCAACCAAGCACTTGTCACATCTCCACAGTAAAGAAGCCATAAGTAGATAGAATTAACAAAACAAGAAGCAATAAATCACAGCTCCAAACTCAATAGCGGAGTAGCATCTGTGGTTAAATGAGAACCACAAGTTGTCTAGATCAGCAGACTTTAAGCAAAGGAGTTTCAATGTCAGGATGCCCTGAACCCAGAAAAGCATGGATAACGGATTGCTTGCTCAGTCTCACTGTTTGGCATACTGTAGACTTAATCATAAATCTGTCTAGGCTGGAGTCATACACAGTGTCAGGTATCAGAACTCTAACCATTTACATTAATCCAAAGGTGAATCTTCATACATATAGCCAATACTCATTATTCACTGGTTCCATATTTGCAAATTCACCAAAATTAATACTTGTGATGCTTTTGTGGTCATTCGTGAACATGCACAGAATGGTGAAATATCTGAGTCACCTGATGAGCATATTCCCAGCTTAGGTCAAGCAAGGTGATGCTTTGCCTTCTTGTTTCAACTCTTATACTGTAAATAAGTAAACAAGTATCCTTTTTGCAGTCTATTTAGTGCCATGTTCTTTGCATTTTTATGCTTTTTGTTGGTGATTTGGGCATTTAAAATGACCCTTGGGTGTAGTGCTGAAGATCTGCATAGTGTATGTAAGCACAAGAAGGCCGTGATGTGCCTTACAGTGAAAATATATGTGTTAGATAAGCTTTGTTCAGGGTTGAGTTACAGTGCTTTTTGCTATGAGTTCAAAGTTAATGAATCAACAACACATATTGAAGAAGGTGTCTTTAAAGAGAAATACTCATAAAACAAGGCTATATATTAAATGATTAATGAAAATATTATGACCACAGGCTCACAGGAACCTAACCCTGAATTTCTCCTAGGAGCAGTGGTTCAGTAATTGTTAATTCAGTGTTTGTGACTACTTTGTAGAACATAACTACTGTGAATAATGACAATCAGCTGTATCCACTAGGTTATTTATTAAGTTATTCATATGAAATGTGTCAGCAACACTGAGCTCCTAGTCTCTCATTCCAGCCCGTGGAGCTCACCCCATCACTTTCTCCCTGTCCTTTAGCCCTGTAGGCTTTCCGTGTACCCAATTCTGTCACTATCTTCCCTCCCCAGTAGATCTTTTCCTTCTTCCATAAATACTGAGCATTTACACTGGACATCTTACATTGGGGTCCCTGTGGGAGCTTTAGGATTGCGCTTCCACCTCAGTTTCTTTTTTAAAAGAAGCCATGAATGTTTAGCATCTTCTGTGTTCTTGCCCTTGGCATTGTCAGGCTAAACTGAACAAACAGTCTCAGTTTCTATTATTGAAAGCAGTCCACCATAACAGTGTCTTTTAAAAGTTTTCTTTTCCTCCTTATGCTTGTACATAGCCTTCATATACATAAAGGTTCAGAACCAGAGCTGAGTCTCCTCCTGTTCCTCCTGCTTTGCTACTCAACCTTTGTGAACAAAGGCATTCCGAAGAGAGGCCAAGCTGATCATTATCCTATGCTCTTGCTTAAAGAGGATTGCGTTATACATGTACATTTGTCAAAGGTCCGAGGCAGGTATTTTAATGTTCCACTGATGCTTGGCCGAGATTATTGTCTTTGAGTTTTTTCCCAGGAAATAACAACCCTGACCTCAGGATAACATAAAGGGCTTGAAGCTCACCAGACCACTGACCACAGACTCCATGACGCCAGAGACCTTGTGCATCACAGGACCCAGACCCACCTGCTAGTCCCGTGATCCCCTTCCTCCCCACCCCGCCTCCTTGCATGCACCTGCATTCCTTCCCTCCCTTTAAAAACTCTGAACTTTAGTCAATCGGGGTGGGGTGGGGTGGGGGGCTGAGACTGTTCTCCTGTCTCCTGGCTGGTATCACCCATAATAAAAATCCTTCTTCCCAGCATTATTTTTGTCTCACTGATTGGCTTTCAGCACAAGGAGCAACTGAACTCAATTAGACATTTACTGTTCATTTATAGTATGTTTCTGGTTAGGATTGACTACAAAAGCTATTCTCTTGGGAGAGTCGAGGGGTGGCAATGTCATAGCTTATATACACCTTCAATTTTTCATTTAAACACTAATCTAGTTGCTGGTGTGAAGAGATTGTGCATATGTGATTAAAATCCCTAATCAGTTGAATTTAAGTCAATCAAAATAAAGATTATCCTAGGTAGCCCTGATTTAACCAGTCGAAAAGTCCTTTAAAAAAGGGTCTCAGGCCTTCCCTGAGGGAGGGGCTGGAAACAGCTAGTGGGTCTGTAATTGCTCTCTCTTCCCATGATCTTCCTTTCCTGCCTACCTGTCCTATGAATATCAGACTTGCTGCACCAGCCTCCAAAATTGCATGTCAATTCCTTGTTTAAAAAATTCCTTGTAGGGCCGGCCCGTGGCTCACTCGGTAGAGTACGGTGCTGATAACACCAAGGCCACGGGTTCGGATCCTATATAGGGATGGCCGGTTTGCTCACTGGCTGAGCGTGGTGCTGACAACACCAAGCCAAGGGTTGAGATCCGCTCACTGGCTGAGCGTGGTGCTGACAACACCAAGCCAAGGGTTGAGATCCGCTCACTGGCTGAGCGTGGTGCTGACAACACCAAGCCAAGGGTTGAGATCCGCTCACTGGCTGAGCGTGGTGCTGACAACACCAAGCCAAGGGTTGAGATCCGCTCACTGGCTGAGCGTGGTGCTGACAACACCAAGCCAAGGGTTGAGATCCGCTCACTGGCTGAGCGTGGTGCTGACAACACCAAGCCAAGGGTTGAGATCCCCTTACCGGTCATCTTTAAAAAAAAAAAAAAAAATTCCTTGTAAAATTCCTCTTAATATATATGTTTATATCTGCAACTGGTTCTCTACCTCTGGTTGGACCCTGATATACTCTTCATGTTGTAGACTGCCCCTCTCTGTTATCTTCTCTTCCTCTGTAAATATCCTACATTCCTCAGATGGTATAGGATGAATATTCAAATCCTGGCTCTGCCTCTTTCTAGCTGTCTAAGTTTAGGAAAGTTCTTTGAGCTTTCTGAGTCACAATTCCCTCATCTATAAAATAGGGATGTTAATAGTATCTACCTTATAGACTGTTGTGAGGATGAACTTAGTTAATGTGTATAAAGCACTTAAAACAATACCTAGCATGTCAAAAGCTATCAATAAATATAACTGCTATAATTATTATTATTATCACAGAATTTTCTTTATTTCTTTCACATCCCCAGCACTATGGAGAACAAGGAAGCAGAAGATAATTCTTTCTTTTTAAAATTTTACAATGGGCTTGGGAAGAGAAGACGAACATATGGAGATTTATTTTTTGAGCCAAAAATAAAGCAAGGAGATGTGATAGATTGAATTGTATTCATAAGGATAATTGATACAATATATGAGATGCACAGTCCTCTAGGAAAGGGCAGATACTCAAGCTCTCTGCTCTTCATTTTCACCTCTCTTAATTCTTCAAAACAGTGGGATTATTAATCTAGATGGTGAGATTCTAGGACTCAGACTGCGTCATGTTTACTGGTAAACTGTTGTCAGTGTGTGTTCCAAGGTCCCCTGTGTGTGTTCTTGCTGGTGCTCTCCCTATTCTGCCCCTGTTTTGGTAGTTAGTGGATCCTTGGGACAATCTCTGCTAGCACGCTGGTGTAAGCTTCTTTTTTCCATATGGCTGGACCTGGGGCCCATTCCCACATGACAAAGTCTGTTCACCTAAGCTCACTCTTTCTTCTTCTTTTATATGTACTTTATAGGGTTCACCTTTTCAGTCTCCTATTCTATACAGCTTTCAAGAAAGTGTTTATATCATGAGGTTTAGATTTGGAGGTTAAGGCCACAGGGAGGCAAGCCCAGGTGGCCAGAGCTCTCTACATGGGGGTTTCAGGAACAAGTCCAGCTAATAAGAAATGGGTGTTTTGTTTTGTTTTGTTTTGTTTGGTTTTGTCTTCTGGGTGTACGCATCCCTTAGGGATTAACAGGGAGGAAGAGCATCTTGGCCAAATCTTTCTACTCTCAAAGCCTTGGAGATTTATGCATAGGACAAAAGCTGGCAAAACTATATAGTGTGTTATCATTATTTGTAGCGTTTGGTCCCTGTATTAGTCCATTTCTGTTGCTTATAATAAAATATCTGGAACTGGGTGATTTGTAAGAAAACAAAATTTATTGCTTATAGTTTTTGAGGCTGGGTAGTACAAAGTCCAGGGAACACATCTGGTGAGAGCCTTGGTGGTGGTGACAGTGACCCAGGGGTCTCACATTGCAAGATGGTGGAAGCAGAGGAGTGAGAGACTAACTAACTGCTTCACTCTCCTTTTAAAGCCCTCCAAAGCATGCCCCTGACCACCATTTTAATTCATTCACAATGGCATGTTCCTACAAATCTAATCACCTCTCCAAGGCCCCACCTTTCAATTACCATAATAGGACTTCCCACCCTCCTAATAGTCACAGTGGGGGCCAAGTTTCTAATACATAAAACTTGGGGGACACAATTCAAACTTCAATGAGTTTGAGGGGGACATTCAATCCACTATAGCCCCAGAGAAAAATTCAAGTAAGCCGGTCTGTGTAGCCTCTTTGCACAAATTGTAGGCCTAAATGGCCTCCTTCCCTCACACACAAACCCAAACCTCCAAATTCATTACTCCAAAGAAATAAAAAACCATACATGTCAGTCCCAGAGGAAATAAATCTAGAAAAGAAAGAGCGAATAAGTTTGCTTTGAGAATTAGGGTTATGCACTGCAAGACTTCTCAGGACGGAGTAAGAGTCCTGAGCCCAGGATGATATAGCATGAGGAAAATTAACAACCAAATGCTAAACAAATGACATTTCCAGAGGAAAATATCAGAGAAAGAACAATCCCTTCAGGTAATGTGATCAGAGAAAGCTTTTTGAAGGAGATGAGTACTGACCGGTAACGGGATCGCAACCCTCGGTGTTGCGCCCGCACCACACTCAGCCAGTGAGCGGGAACCGGTCTCCACATGGGATCCGAACCCTCGGCGGGAGTGCCGCCGCGCTCCCAAGCGGCGCACTTTTCCAATGCGCCACCGGGCCGGCCCTCACCTGGGTTTTAAAGAATGTGAAAAACTTTAATGGAGAGAAAAGGGAGGAAATTTTAGATAAAGGTGATCTGTAGACCCAAGACCTAACATGATCACCATTACTATCTGTCTGAGTTTATGCATTCTCTAAATCCAAAGCCTAAGGCAACCATTTATTTGGGAGGGGACTCCAGGAAGCACCAGTGAGAATGTGGGTGAATGTGAGGCAGGGAAATGAAGAAAGCTAATAAAAGACATGTTGATAAATCAGTTACCACTGTGTTCACATGGAGCACAGTCCCACTAGGAATTCTCTGAGCAAGTGTGAAACATGCCCCAGAATCATTCCATCAGGGGGCAGGGAGGCCGACGCATGTACCTACCAGCTCTCACGCACCTCTACCATTGGTTGAGGTTTGTATTCCCAATATTTTAGTTCATTCCTGCTTGTGGCCCACTAAGCTCTTGAGGTGAAAGAGAAAGCCCACAGAAAGAGGGCTTCAGCATGCAGAAAACTGCCTTGATTCCTTCTTTACCTCACCAAAGCTGTTTCCCTCTTAGTCTTCCCTAGTTCAATAAGCGGCACCACAGTCAAACCAATAGCAAGAGCCAAAACTTAGGAGTCGTTTATTAAATCATAACGTTTACTGAGTATTTACACTGTGCCTGGTACTTATCCAGGTGCTCATTATAGTGCTAACAAGTCCTATATGCTCTACTCCAAAGACATCCCAAATCAGTCATCTCTCCTCCAATCCATTTTTATATCCATAATTAGAAATGGAGTTGTCCATTTAAAATTGTTGCTAACTTGAGACAAAGGGGCCGAGTCTTTGTAACCCTCATTCTGCCACTACTATGGTCCATTTATGTTCCTCTTCCCCATGTGTTTTTATTCCTGACCTTCCAATTTTGCTCTTTCTGGGCACCCATCCAACCAGCCAAATTATACACTCTGCATGTGAGTCTATGTATATTCCTAGCTTGGGCCACTTCTCTTTCTAACACCCTAAGTAGATGACCAAATGCATTGTCTAAAGCTATGCCCGATGCGAGGATTTTCTTCTCACTTCTGTCTTTCAGGGTGTTGTGCGTTGAATTGTATTCTCCAAATGATACACTGAAGTTCTAATTCTGGTGTCTGTGAATACGCCATATTTGGAAATAGGTTCTTTGCAGATATGATCTTCGAGATAAGCTTATACTGGATTAGGGTGGGCCCTAATTCCAGTGTCAAATATTCTTATAAAGAAGAGGAGATTTAGAGACAAAAAGACACAGAAGGACAAAGGCCATAAGATGGAGGCAGAGACTGAATTATGCTGCCACAGGCCAAGGAATGCCAAGAATTCCCAACAACCACCGGAAGCTAGAAGCTAGAAGTGGCAAGAGAGTAGTCTTCCCTAGACCCTCTGAAGGCAGAATAGCCCTGACAGCATCTTGACATGGGACTTCTGGCCTCCAGAAGTGTAAAAGAATAAATTTGTTATTTTAAGCATCCCAGTTTGTCGTATTTTGTTATGGCAGCCTAAGGAAACTAATACACAGGATCATTCCTGAGTGGGTTGTTGTAAAATAGCAGTCCATTCTCAGCGTGCATGCATGTACCAAGCTAACCCTTTCATCAACCAAGTTCTGCCGTTTTTCTCCTTTGTTGTTCCAACCCATGATGTAGCACAGGTGTAAGCTGAGAAAGAGTTACCAGTGCAATAGTCATGAATGATATGAAAATCTAGGCTACCTACTGCTGTATTTTTTAGTACTCTCTGGCCCTGGTCATAACTGATCATGACTAGTCCTCCTTTCACCTTACAATGGATTGCAGCTGGGCTGCCTGACCTTATCATGTCATGGGTCTGACAAAATGCAGCTCGTGATTGGGAGCTCTCACCACATGGTCACTTGATGTCCTGTGGTCAGAGGTCTTTTTACTACTAAGGTCCAGTAGCAGATCAAGAGCTGTTTCTCAAATAGTGCACAAATGTTTGCTGCAGTTGCCAAGGCCTTGCTCCAGACCTTAGGGGACTATGTTGTGATTCTTCTGTTGTGGCTTCCCTAAACTCCACATACTATCTTTTCACATCACAGATACCCTTAATAACCTTGGATCTGATGGGTCATGTGGCTCAGCCTCAAGGCTAATTGCACTTTAGTCTGGACCTGCTGCAGATGCTGTAAAGCTAGAGCTAGGGTCAAGCCTCTTGTACAGACTGGGTCACCAGACCCCTCACGCACAGGTCCACACTAGGTAATTGGGAGAGATCATGGGACTCATTGGCAGATGACAAGAGCTCAGTCCTCAGCAGTAGCAGCAGAAGCAATAGCAGCCGCCAGCAGCAGCAGCTTACAGCAGCCGCCAGCAGCAATGGCGGTGGCCTCCCCAGGGACCCCCAGAGGCGGCGGGGGGGGGGGCTGTGGATCAGAGCCACTCATCCTTTATAGTTAAGTCCATAACCCAGGACATCTGGGTGCACATGCACAATTATATTAGACAATAACCAAGGAACACCTGGGCATACATGCACATTTACATCAAACGCTCAGCAAGATTCTGAACATCTGAGGGGCCCTGACCATTTATATTTACTTTCCCTACAGATGCTTTCCTGCTATAGGCCAACTCAAAGCTCACAGCCTTCCTGTTTGACCAGTGAAGGGGCTAGAGCACTGTACCCAAGAGTGGAATATGCTGCTTCCTGAACCCACAAAGGCCTAATAAACTTTATGCTTCCTTCCTAGTGCTGGGAGGAGTGAGGTGCAACCATTTGTCCTTTACTTTGAAATGGATGATCTGGTATGCCTGTCCTTGCTCCCTAAAATCTTTACTGCTGTGGTAGGGTCACTGTTGTATACATTCGCTGTGCTGTTACAGAGTCCTATTTCATGGGGACCCTGCTTATCTTTCTATTAATGGGTTTTAGATCTGAGGATTAGCTTGGCTCTGGAAACTGGGTAAAGGATTGAGAATTTCTGCTAGAGTGACTGACCCCACCCTTCTACTAATCCACTCTTGATCACTTTTGATTGTGTATATATTTAGCGGTGTTCTTGTTGGTTGGTCATTTATCCTGCACCTGTAAATACCATGCTTTATACACCATCTCCATAGAGCCCTGCAAGTCAGGCCCTCTCGGCTGCCCTTCCAACTTTGCTATTCATTATGGAAATTATTTCCATCTTGCTTCTGTCAGTAAAGTACTATCAGTCCCCTGATATTCCACGATTCTATCATCTCCATTGACTCTAAGGGCCTGATTCTCTAAAAGCATCTACAGCCACAACTGAGCTTTCAAGTGATGCTGATGTCCTTCCCACTAGCACATTTCTTATTCATTTGGCAAACGGAGTGTTCTCTGGGTCCTCCCAAGGAACAAAGTTGGCTGGTGAGTTTTTAGGTCTTAAGAAGTATATTCATTCTTAAATGCTTTCTTCTCTGAACCTTTTGATTTCTTCCTCCACTGTCTGTCCCATAAGATCTAGCATTTATACTTCATGGAATGTGGACCACAGCATTCTTCCAGCTGCCAAGAGATGTCTTAGCAAATGTTAGCACCAGCTCCTATGATCTGTTAGGGTGTTAAATTCTGTACTATAGAAGGGTACTACCCTATCAGTAAACTCTCTCCTGTTCATCTTTATGTTTTGCATCCCTTAATCCAGCAACCTCATATTTCTGCCCCTTATGTACTCTCTCTTGGCAATTACCAGATTATGTTGAGTAGCCCTGAATTCTTTTAGTGAATAGTTCCTTTCCCTCGCTTAGCAGGCCCAGAAATTCCTCAAGTAGGTCATGCTGGGATTTGACCCTAACTAGGAATCTGGTGGCTAGGAGGTAGGTTGAAGTAGATACTGAGAGGGCACTGTGTTGTTTTTCAAGCATAGAATAGATCACTGCATCATCTTTAAGCAAGAGGGGCATGTCAACAGGGAGGAGTGAGACATTTCTGCTCACCCATGTGGTTCAGCTATATTTGGGTTTCAAGATTCTTAAGTGTATTGACCCAGATATTCCATCCATAGTCCTAGGGTCCCACTTCTTAATTGGAGCTTTCTCTCTATTGTAGCAGAGCTTCTGCGGTTAACAGTTCAACTTCCTCTGAAGCTCCACTATATTTACGAGTATAATTAGGTTCTTGGACTGACCTTAGCTTTTTTCACCATTCAGCAGGTGATTCAGCTTAAAGATTTCATTTAGAGTTTGCTTCCTAGGACCATTTCGGGTACCCAACATCTTAGATTGAGTTTCCCAGAAACAGATCTGAGATGGGATTTGTGCATAGTGTATTCACTGGACAGTTCTCTCAGAAACAATACCTTTAAGGAAGTACAAGAAGCAGACTAGGCAGGGACAGAATTTCCACTGTGATGAAATTATAACAGAAGTCGCACATAATCCTTTGGGGTTCTCTGGAGCTGAGATAGCCCTTCAGAATTACCCAAAATGAAAGCAAGGGAAACAGGTCTTCATACTTTGCATTAACCAGTCACTGAGTACAGGCTGTCCCAGGGGAGGGTTTGCAACGTCAGAGGAGGAAGGAAATGAATGTGTTTGTCCTGAAAGAGGTATCTGAACAGTGCACTATAGCATCCAGTATAATACATAACATATTCCTACATTTTATCTATTTATTTTAAGGCAATGATTAGAATATAAGCTCCAAGAGAATAGGCGCCTTGTCTATCTCCTACACTGATATCCCCAGAATTTAGAACAGCATGGTTCAATATTTACTCAATAAGTATTTGCTGACTAAATGATTGAACTGAATGAGTAATTAAAGCATATTTATAGGTGACACATTTTGCAAACTGACAATCACTTGGCGTATTACAGGGAACACCAGTAAATGAAAACACAAATAGGAAAGCATCCCAAAATATTTCTCCACTCTCACATTACAGTACAAATCTCTAACATGAGGTTTTCTTAGTTTTTAAAATGGAAACAATTTCTAATGCATTAAATGAACTGACAAGTGGAATGGGCAATCTACTCATTTTTAGCCACGACCTCCTACTCTGATGTGGAGTCTTAATGATCTGACTTGGCTGTTACTGACGTTAAAGAGTATTAAAAAGATTATAATTGGATCAGTTCTTGTAGTTGGATTAACTCTCAAAGATAAACTTGGTTTTGCACCTAGATATCATTAGTATTCACTTTCATCTGCCTCCCAACAGATGTCTGCTTTTGATTTTAAACATAGGTTTTCAAACATTTTTATTATAATACTATAAACATATAGAGTCTTCTGAAACATTTTTCTCTAACCATTTTCTATTGAATATTGGCACTCTTCCATATGGTATGAGAAAAAAAGTAAGTCTGAAATGTCATTTTGTCCACTCTTTAAATATTCTAATTACAAAATGTCACAAAAACTCAACGTTAGTAAAACATTTACTTTTCCAACTACAATTTTAACAACTACCATGTGTAAGTTCAGGTTTACAGTTGCAAACATATGACCAAACTTATTCTGATGAGCAAATATCAGGAACGGCAGCAGCAAGGAGTTTTGTGAACCCACCCCCCACCAAGACAGACATAACTAGTGAAAATTGTTTTTTAACAGACCCAACAATTTCAAGCCACTAGTACATATACTAAGGGCATAGAGCAAATGAAGAAAATCAATTTATCTGGGAAAATCTACTAAAACCAGATTAAATAGCAAGACTCTATGGCACCTGATCCATGAACTGCTCCCTCATCTTCACTCCTAGTGCAACTTGATTGAAACTTCATTCCAGGTGAGTATAGCCAAGAAAAGGGACTCCTTTCCTAAACTTCTAATCAAGGGGTACAGTATCTCTTGGGGAAAGACAGGCTTTCAGCATTTCTCACACTCCAACTCTGAGTTGCAGAGGCTAAATCCCTGGTGAGTGTGGCTGGGAGGTCAGGCATGCCGTTTGTCTACCCAGTTCCAACTCATAGGTAGGAGGCTCTGCCCAGGCATGGCAGGCTAAGAATACTGGTGTCCTAATCACTCTTGCACCAACTCACTAGTGGGGTGAAGTGAAACCTCCATGCCAGGAGAGGCAAACTGAGAAGACCAGAGGCTACTTTCCCTGCCTAGTATCAAGAGCAATTGGCTCAAAGATTTTTTTTTTTTTTTTTACCAGGGGAAAGGCAATCCATAAGAATAGGGAACTGTTCTTCCCAAAGGAACTGACTTTATTTGGAACAGGGTGTGGTAAAATTTAAGCCTAAGAAAACAATGGAAGTTTTGGTAGTAAGCAGTTAAGAAGAGGTTGGTACCTCTATGAGAATAACAACCTGAGCCACAGGCCAGCTAGTTTACCAGAGAGAACCTGCAAAAGAGACATTTAAGAAGAGCTCCCTGGGACCAGAACAAATCTCAAAAACTGTCCTCCATAAGTATCCCTGAAAAGAGGCCCAAATTCAATTAGATCAGACTGTGGAACTAGTTATGCCCAAGGGCATTGACAAAAACAATAGGTCAATCAGCCAGCAAGCAGTAAAGCAACCAGTTAGCAATGAGTGGGCCTAACAGCTTGGTGCAATACCAAAGGAGGCAGACAGCTTAACAGAAGAGAGATCAGGGGAAAAAAAACAGTCAAAGAGAGTTCTGCTAAAACCACTGTCCTCTCGTGGTAACTGTGCGCATGACCAAAGCCGTGCCCTGTGAAGAGCAACTTCAGAGGTTTCACGCTGTGGGAGAAACATACTTCACTAAAATTGTCTATCTAAGTTGTTAAACAAATAGACAAGCAAACAATAATGATGAAAACAAGCTACAGAGTGTGGGCAGGGAAACCAGTTTCTACCAGAGTTTCTACAATATATTACCTAAATGTCCAGTTTTCAACAAAAAGTTATGAGACATGCAAAGAAACAAAAAATGTGACCCATACAAAGGAAGAAAAAACAGGCAGCAGAAACTGCCTGTGATCCAAGTAATACGAATCCATATGAATAAATAAAGAATACTGGTAAAGGAAATTATATAATTTTAAAAGATAGTGTAAATATATATTTCTTCTCTTTTCTTAACTGATTTAAATGCGATTATATAAGAATATATGTACATAATTGTACTGTTTGGCCTATAACACATGGAAATGCAGTGTATTTGCTAATAACAGCATAAAAGAGGTTAGTAAGAGAAAAGCTGTATTGGAATGAAGAAGATATATCAGACAGTAACTTGAATGTATAGGAACAAGTGAAAAGAGCCAGAAATGGTAAATAATAGAATTTGTTATATTAACCTTCTGGACTGAGTCATCTGCCACACTAAGGGAAGGTAATTTTATTTGATTTACTATTTTCTATTGATTAAGGCCCAGATTCTATATAGTAACATGTCAACTTGGAGAAGATTGATAAATTGCAAATTACTTTTTTCTGGTAGAGATTGAAATGACTTTTGTCCTATAGAAAAAATAACCCGCAAAGATTATGGTTTCATTGCCCTGTATCTAAATTAGCAATCTTATTTCAGGTTTCTTTCTTTCAGTAACTCTCTTTTCAATTCTCCTATACTCCTTTGAAACATATTTACAATCCTTGCTGATTCTCTCACTAATGAATTCAAAAAATCTTTGACATCTGTGCACTATTTATTTGTATGAAACTCATGTTTTTAATTTTTTGAAAATTATACTTTGACATGCCTTAGATCTGTGGTTCCCAGACTTTCAGATTTCATGAAGAAGAAAAATTATTAAAATGAAGCTGAATGATTGAGTTAGAGTTACCAATTTTAATTTTCCAAGAGATATCAATTTAAAAATTGCAAACACAGAAAACTATCACCAGTAATGCCACCATTTCATAGAAGGCAGTGCAGGACTTTTTAACACCAGAAGAGTAGGATAAAATGTGATATGAACTACAGAACTTTATAAACATCTACCCCATTTTATTTATTTTTCTTACTGAACTGTATTTTGGTGAAAACCTCAGTGGCAGCATAATTTAGGAATCACTGCCTACAGATGACTTGGTTGCTTTATACTCGTGCAGTTTCTTTTATTAATTCATTAAAGGTCTATGCTGAGGCTATGTCCTAATAAGTGCCTACTGTGAGACAAAGAGCACCAATTATATGCCGAGGAGTGATCTTCTATGTACAAACATGGTTTCTGACATTGTGGAAAATATATTCAGGTGGGGGAAAATTGACACTGAATAATTATATAATTAATTATATAATTAAAATTTGACCAAATAATTATATAATTATTTTTTTTCTGAACATCATAAGGAAATAACACAAGTTTAATAGTGTGCATTGGGTTGTTCATATACAAGTCATTTCTCAGTGAAAACTGCTGCTGTGATAGAAGGGCCTAGAAAATTATTCTCGGAGTTGCTTCTCCCCAAAAAGGAAAGCCACCTTCCTCTTCTTAAATGTTAAATTTGTGACTGAAGGTAACAGTCAATAGTAGTAGATCTTGACTTGCATACTAACCTGGGATTAACAGGCATCCTTAGAAAAAGCAGCAACCTCCTACCTTCCCTTTTTTTTTTTTTTTCTTTATCCCTAGAAGAAAGAAACTGGGTACTGAACAGTTCCTTCTAGATAAAATAAAAAATTAATATGAGGTCAGTTCATTGTTAGCCTTTCTAAGAAACACAAAAATGTTTTGTTCAACTGATAAAAATGTTAAATAATAATATAATACAGACTAAAATTATTAGAATTACAGTAGTGTGGGAGAACACTAACTTTGATAAACTATTGACAGCTTCCCCAAATGGCATAACTATGGAAGAGTATTTATAAGGTTTTAGAGCCATCTAGGTTGGGAGATTTCAACTCGAGTCCTGGAAAGTGATGTAACTTGGGATAGGGCAGAGTTTATGAAATAACTTTAGATTGATGGGCATAGCAAGATAAGGGGCTTGAAGAGAGTCTTGATAAACAAATTGTTAGTCTTAATAAGTAAGCTGTTAAGTTGGTTCACAGTTTTACCTTCTTGGAAGTAAGTAATTCCTGGAGTAAGCAAAAGTAGTTCTTTTTGCTTTGTCTCAGTATCATTTAACATAAAGATAGAAAAATATGTCTGGTTCCAGTATTGTTTAAAGTAAGTACTGGAAATTATGTTGGTTTTAGTTCTGAGAATTCTTTTTGGTTTCTCTAGTGTAAACTTCAGGAAAGATAGACCATTGTCATCTAGGAGCAAGATCAATCCAGGTCTACATCACTGTTTGATGTGTTATGGTCATGTGAAGAGTTTCTGATGGTAGTCATTCTAAAGTTTATTAGTAAAAAAATTTTTTGGTTCATTTTGTTGGAAGATCATGTTTGGATCATTTGGTGGAACAGCATCCTCACAACAGAATTTAAGGCTTTGGAGAGCACACATTTGAGAGTTGCAGCATAGATAATTGCTAAGAGAAAGATTATGATATGAGCTTATAAGCATTTCTAATGAAGGAGTCACGAGTGACCAATTTAAAGCAAGAGAACTGATTCAATCCCTGATGGAGTTTGGATATTTCGTCTTCCCAGAACTCATGTGGAAATTTGATCACCAATATGGTAGTGTTGGAAACTGATGGAGTCATGAGGGCAGATCCCTCATGAATGGATGAGTGCTCTCCCTAGGTGTGGGGAGTAATGAGTGAGTTCTTGCTCTCTTAGTTCCTGTGAGAGCTGGTTGTTTAAAAGACCCTGGTACCTCCTCTCTCTCTCTTGCTTCCCCCTTGCCATCTGACCTGCTTGTACCTGCTGGCCGCCTGCCACTTTCCGCCATAAGTGGAAGCAGCCTGAGGCCTGTGCCAGGTGCGGCTGTCCCAGAATCATGGACCAAATAAACCTCTGTTCTTTATAAATTACCCAGTCTCAGATATTTCTGTTATAGCAATACAAACAGACTAATACAATTCCTAATATGAAAAGGCCCACAACCAGATAGAGTGTATTAGCCAAATTACCTAACTTCATGATCTTCATATTTGCATCTATTCTTTTCATGTAAGTGTTTACTGGAATAAGCTTTCCCCTTAGTACTGCTTTTGCAGTACCCCACAGGTTTTGGTATAATGTATATTTTTATTAGTTTCAAGAAGTGTTTTGATTTCCTGATTAATTTCTTCTTGGACACATAGGTCATTGAGGAGCATGTTGTTTAATTTCCATGTATTTGTACAGTTTTCAGAGTTTTACTTGCTATTGATTTCTAGTTTTAATCCTTCATGATCTGAAAAGATACTTGAAATGATTTCAGTTTTTTAAAATATGTTGAGATTTGATTTGTGACCTAACATAGTCTATCCTGGATAATGTTCCATGTGCAGATGAGAAGAATGTATATTCTGTAGTTTTTGATTAAAATGTCCTATAGATATCTGCCAAGTCCAATTGTCTAATGTGTGTGGTTTAAATACTGTGTTTCTCTGTTGATTTGTTGCCTAGATGATCTGTCCAATGTTGAAAGGAAGTTGTTCAGGTCCCCAACTATTATTGTATTGGCATGTGTTTCTTTCTTTAGGTCTAATAATGTTTGATTTATATATCTGGGAGCTCTGGAGTTGAGTGCATATATATTTATGATTGTTATGTCTTCTTACTGGATAGATCCTTTTATCATTATCATAGATCCCTTCTTTGTCTCTTTCTATGGTTTTTGGTTTAAAGTCTATTTTATTCAATAAAATAACAGCCTCTACTGCTCATTTTTCGTTTCCATCTGCATGGTATATCTTTTTCCATCGATTGACTATTAGTCTCTGTGTACCTTTCTAGGTGAGGTAAGTCTCTTGAAGATAGCATATAGTTGGGTCTAGCTTTTTAATCCAATCAGTCAATCTGTGCCTTTTGAGTGGGGAATTATATCCATTTACATTTAGAATTGTTATTGAAAGGTATTGTTTTACTCCTAGCATATTAATGATTTTTGTTTGGATGTTTTACAGATCTTTTGTTCCTTTCTTCCTCTTTTATTGTCTGTGGCATTTGTTGTTTTTTTGAGGTGGTAAGATGATACAGTTACTTTCTCTTCTTCATTTGCATATCTGCTGTACCAGGGCTTTTGTTCTGTCTTGTGTATTCATGGTAGTGGTTATTGTTGTTTGGATTCCAGATGCAGCATTCCTTTGAGGATGTCTTGTAGGGCTAGTCATGTGGTGGTGAACTCCTGCAATTTTTGTTTGTCTGAAAAATACACTACTTCTCCTTCATTTCTGCAGGATAGCCTTGCTAGGTATAGAATTCTTGGCTGGCAGTTTTTTTTTTTCCTTTTAATATTTTGAATATATCATACCATTCTCTTGCCCGTAGAGTTTCTGTTGAGAAGTCTGCTGTTAGTCTGATGGATGACTTACAGGTGACTTGACACTTTTCTTCCTTATAGGTTACTTGACACTTTTCTCTAGCTCTTTTTAGGATTCTCTCTTTGTCTCTGAGTTTTTGCCAATTTGACTATAACATGACTTGGAGAGCACCTTTCTGGATTGAATCTGTTTGGGGCTCTTTCATCCTCCTGGATCTGAAGGTTGGTGTCTCCCCCTATACCTGGGAAGTTTTCCACTATTATTTTGTTGAATATGTTTTCAATTCCTTTTCCTTTCTCCTCCCCTCTGGAACACCCATGATTTGGATGTTTGTGTGCTTAAGATTATCTGCTATCTCTCAGATTTTCTTCATTTAAAAAAAATCTTTTTTCTTTCTTTCCTTTTTTTTTTTTTTAATCTGCCTGGGTTATTTCAAAAAGATTGTCTTCAAGATCAGAAATTCTTTCTTCTGTTTGCTCTTGCCTGCTGCTTAAGCTCTTGGTTGTGTTTTTTATTTCATTGAATGAATCCTTCAGTTCCAGGAGTTTTACATTCTTTTTTAAGGTATTAATCTGTTTGTAAATTTCCTCCTTCATATCCTGGATAGATTTCTCATTTTTTTTTTTTTCCTTTTTTTTTGTCTTTTTTCGTGTCCAGCAACGGATTGCAACCCTCAGTGTTGCGCCCGTACTGGACCGGGACTGGCAACGGGATCGCAACCCTCGGTGCTGCGCCCACACCTCGCTCAGCCAGTGAGCGGGAACCGGTCTGTATGTGGGATCTGAACCCTCGGCGAGAGCGCCGCCGCGCTCCCAAGCGGCGCACTGTAGCAGTGCGCCACTGGGCCGGCCCAGATTTCTCATTTTGATGTGTCATCCAACTGAGTCTTCTTGTATCTCATTGAATTTCCTTAAGATTATTGCATGGAATTTCTTTTCATTTATTTCAATGGTTTCCTGCTTGATGAAGTCTGGTTCTTGAGAATTATTATATTCCTCTGGTGGGTGTCATATTTTCTTGTTTTTTTTTTTTTTCACATTTCTAGTATTTCTGTTGATGTCTGGTTATCTGGTAGAGCAGTTGCTTCTTCTATTACTCCGGAGTTGGCTATGAGGAGAGAGATTTCCTCCTGTAAATGTGTCTTATATTGACAATTGAGTAGGGTGTTTTAGTATTGGTTCTGGGTCGATGCAGTAGTGTAGCCTCCATGTGGGGTCTTTGGCCATTTTCAGTGCCAGACTTGTGTGTGAATACCTCCATAGCTTAGGCACTGGGGCACTTAGTGGTTCTTTGCTGAGGTTTGTGACACTGTATTGGGTCATAATGATGGGAGTGAGCTCTCAAGTTCTTCTGAGAAGTGTTTGGGTGCCCTGTCACTGTTTGGCTGGGGTGGGTGACCCTGGGCGGGCTTGTTGGCACCCCAACTAGAATTCCATGACCCTGATGGGTGCACTGAGATACATTAAAGCCCCTCAGTTTGAATGGGTGACCCTGGGTGGGGTTTCTCTTTATTTTTTCCTACAGTCAGAGGGTCCTCCTGGGTTCTTGCTTCCTTCAGTTGGGGGATAGGTTGGTAGTGTTTGAGAATTTTCTTCCTTACTCTATTTGGCTATCCTTTGTCTCTGAACTCTCCAGGAGTTCTGCATGTGTCTCTCCCTGGATCAAGGTAATCACATGGGCTGCACAAGTACCTACCATCCCCAAGTGTGCTACCATGGGGGGCAGTGTAATTCCCCCTGTGGGTTTGGCCACAGGGTCTGGGGTCTGCACTCACTCACCTCTTTCTCTGGGCTCTGCTGGTGATCTTCCTTGTGTTGATGCAGTCAATTGCTTGGCAGACCACCTGCACAGCAGTGGTGGCAGTTGTGGTGTGGTGGCTGTGGTGGACCACCTGCATGGTGGTGGTGTTTGTGGCAGCAGTGGGCCACCTGCGTGATGGTTCCCTGCACTTTTACCATCTGTTGGTGGGAGCTGCCCTTGGGAATATGCCAAAAATGTGGAGAAGTATCTTGGTGATCAATAGGAACATTTGTTACTGAGTAAAGAATGACTGAAAATTTCACATATTTGGTGAGGGAAAATAAATCAACAGATTCAAGATCAGTAAAGTCCAAGCAGAATAAACTTCAGAAAAATCTTCCAAACACTTTATAATCAAACTGCTGAAAACCTCACCATTCCTATTAAACATTTTGCTGTAAATTATAGCTAGAGAAATAAACCAAGAAAAAGAAACAAAAGGCATAAAATCAGAAAGGAAGAAATAAAACAGTACCTACTCACAGGTAGCATGGTTGTTTATACCTATACAAAAAAATCCAAGAACTAATTCACGAGCAAGAAAAACTGAAAACCGAAATTTTTAAAGAGAGGACTTTTTTTCAATAGATTGAAAAATTGCTTAGTTATAAATCTAACAAAATATTTTTATGATTTATATGCTGTTTTCAGCATATAAATACTGAGGAAAGTTATCAACAAATATCTAAACTGATGCAGAGATATAGCATGTTTATGGTTGGAAGACTCAACACAGTCAAGATACCAATTCTCTTCATATTAATCTATAGATTTAATGTACTCCCAATCAAAATCTCACCTCTCAAATAAATAATCTTGTTCATGTCAAAAATTCCCCAAAGTGGCCACTAAATATCAGAATGTTTTCAGTGGCATTATGCTAGTTAGAGAGAAATGGGCATGAAATGAAATAGGGAGGAGGCATTCTGCCAGGTGGGCAAACAGAATAAGATCCTATTAGAAATTCAGGCATAAGAATGATGCTTATGCAAAATGTCAGTCTCTAGAAACTAAACAAAGATTATTCATCACTGGCTGGTATCGAGTGAACCCTTCACCTCTGGGCAGACAAGACCAAACGATGCAGTCTCAAGGATACAGAGACGAGACTGAGGAAGATCCTAGTCTCAGGTGTTGAAAGGTGACACAGGCAAACTTTGTCCAAAGGAAATCGATCTGACAAGAACTCCTGGACTTGTCAGTTCTTAGGGCTGACTAGCAGACACTCTACTCACGCCTATGTCTGTCCTCTTTTTATAGCCTTTGTCTTATAGACTCAAGCGGAAAGTGACAAGAGTAAAGAGGGAAACAATCAGATGTATGTTTCCACCCTGGGTACAAGTTTTCAATCAGGGGGAGCCATTCAGTGATTGTATCTGGAGCACTGCTCAAACCTTCTGATAACTGACCAAATAGTATTGTTTTGTTGAAAGCAGAATGAATGACAGACTAAATGTTTCACATAATAATAGAAATTATGGATTACATCATTCTCAGTTTATCTGGGGCTGGGATTGCTGAGGATTTCTGACTCATAAGCTTATATGGAGATTACAGTTTTTCCTAATTAATTTCAGTTAATTAGCCTACTGAATAATTTGAGGTTTGCTTTCACTAAAAGACTATGGGGCACAAAAATACCATTTATGAAATACTCTAAGAGTGGTGATAAACTTGTCCCAAACTTCAAGGGATTTTTCATCTAGGTAAAAATAAAGGTAATCATTTAAAATGAAAAGAAGGCATTCTTGTCTTATTCCTGTCTTTAAGAGAATGTTTGCCCCAATGTTTAATATTATGTTTATTACTAGTTTATGATAAACACTTTTTAAAAATCACATTATAGAAATGTTTTTCAATTCTCATTTTCTAAGAGATTTTTTATTATTATCAGGAAGGTGGTCAAGTTTTATCAGATGTCTTTTCTGCATCTTTTGATATGATCATGTGATTTTCGGCTTTAATAAATGTCTTAATGTTGAACTGTTCTTTCATTCCTGATATGAAACACAATTCCTTTCATACTTCTTTATTATACTTCTGGAATAATTTTAAAACATTTTATTTAGGATTTTGGCCTCTGTATTTATGCGTGCTGTTTCAAGTTTCATTAGGCTGGTTTAACAACACCTGGGGAGTGGTTAAAAGAACAAATAGGAATTCCTTGTCTCAGAAGTGTTTGATGGAACTTTTTTCTAAAATCATCCAGTCCTATTGCCTTTCTGGGTGCAAATATTTCTTTATTTTTCCTACCACTTTGATTCACTCAATGTACTGTGTCCAGTAACTTTGTGAGGTGCTCTGAGTGGGAGAAATTACTGTGATGAGCAGTACAGCTATGGCGCCTACCTTCTGCCATGTGGACCTAAGGATCTGTTCTGATTTCCTACCTCCTCTTACATCAGTCTGGTAATTTTTGTTCTCCTAGTTTATTATGTATCTAAGCCAGGTTTTCAAGATTATTGTCATAGGATATAAATTATGGTCTCGAAATTTTTAAAATTCTTTGAATTTTTCATTATATTTCTAATTGTGTTTTTAAAAATGTTTTTCTTTTTTATTTCTTGGGCAGGAGGTGGTACATAACACAATATCTAAAAAGATGAATTATTATAATAATAGATAATATATACACAGTGCTTCCAATCTGTTTTTTCTCATATTATTTTATTTAACCCTCATGAAATCATGCGAGGTAGATCAAAACTAAAAACCCATGCCCTTTTAAAGACCCCATGCCAATTTCCTGTAGCTGGTATACTGAAATCTGCCTCTCTGTATCTTGCTATTATTTCTTTTCCCTGAAGGAATATTTCTATACCTTCTATTTATTTTTATTTTTTTTAGCTTAAGTATTTCACTGTCACTGCCAGAAATAATTACTAGGGAGAAGTAAGGGCAATACTAACACTACAAATGAAAAGATAGGTAATTTTTTTTTTTTTTCTTTTTTTACTGACCAGTAACGGGATCACAACCCTCAGTGTTGCGCCCGTACTGGGGACCGGCAACGGGATCGCAACCCTCGGTGCTGCGCCCGCACCACGCTCAGCCAGTGAGTGGGAACCGGTCTCCACATGGGATCCGAACCCTCAGCGGGAGCGCCGCCGCGCTCCCAAGTGGCGCACTCTCCCGTGCGCCGCCGGGCCGGCCCAAAAAGATAGGTAATTTTTAAAGAGAAATACTGCTCATTTCTGCTTTGAGTAGGAACAATTGTTTATTTGTTATATGACTAGAGTGAACATTTCAGAAGCTCTTACAAGAAAAAAAAAAAAGCTGGAAAAAGTAGATTTAATGGTACTGTAAAGATTATAAAATCTGCTTGAGTAAGAACCAAAAGACAATATTTTAAAATATTTTTAGTAGTGGAAAGGTCCTGAAATTTAATTTGTGTAGATACAAAAGACAGAACTAAAGTAAGGAAAATTTATCTGAAAGCAGATTTTGAATAAGTGTCAAAAAAAACTTTCTAGTAATTGTAGCTTCTGTCCATGGATAGGAGGAGCTGCCTCACAGTGTAATAAATTTCTTCCCCAGATAGGGTGACCATAAAAAATGTTGAGAGTAAAATGGGATACTAATAATTATAATTACACAATTCTTGAAATTATTTATTGATGAATTGATTTTATTTTATTGGTAAACTTATATAACAAACATTCTATGCAAAACTACTTAAAAATAAATTCATAAATAAAAAAATAAGATGTTACCATGTATATTAAAGCAAAATTTAAAAAATCACTTATATGAATTATCAGTATATCAAAAATATATAAGCAGAGAATTTTTGTCTTAATACTTATTTGAGTACTATAACCAGTAATTTATAAGTTAGGACATTTCTATCTTTATTTCCCCTGCACGTTTTAGTTTCATTAACACTATAATTTTCCTATTTCTCAAAGACTACACCAACTGGTGGGCTGCCACTTCAGGTATTCCACCAGCTATGGCAACAACCGTGGTAAGAATTGCTGCATCAACCATGCCCCGCTAGCTGGGCTGCCAATAAACTGTCAGGGCAGCAAACACCAAGATGGTGTTTGTGTGCATTTCCTTTTCTTACTGAGAGGCCTGCCTGATGTCTGTCTTAGTCCATAAACTGGGTGGCTTATAAACTATAGAAATGTATTTTTCACAGTTCTAGAGGCTGGGAAGTCAAAGATTGAGGCACTGGTAGATTCTTTGCCTGGTGAGGCCTCACTTCCTTTCACAGATGGTGTCTTCTCTCTGTGTCTTTACATGGTGGAAGGAGTGAGGCAGCTTTCTGTGGTCTCTTCTATGAGGGCAGTAATCCCATTCATGAGGGCTCTGCCTTCATGAACTAATCTCCTCTGAAAGTCTCCACCTTCACATACTCTTACATTGAATGTTGGGGGGACAGAAATCTACAACAATGTTCTTGGAAAGTTGGTGTATTGACTTTGCATTAGAAAGGTTTGAGTGTTTTCAAGGAAGTTTCAGCTTCATTTCACTTGGTGTCTTCCCATTAAAAGCTGTTTATCCCAGGTGCACTTGAAGGGAGCCCAAAATAGAAAAGTAAATAAGCTGTGCCACCGAGATATCTGGTAGGAGTCAAGATCTATATCCTCAGACAAAAGGCAAATCTATGTCTTCCCCAAACAGCACAGAGTTTATTTATTTTGCTTCGAGTTGGTAAATACTTTATAGAGATATTAAAGCAACAACAATGACGATAAGTGTCTGGACATTAAATGTACTTTCTTCCTTCAAAATCCTTAAGTGCTATTAAGGAAATCTAAGGACACTGTGAACAAATATCAAAATCTTTTATCTCAACCGCATTAGTCCATTTCTGTTGATATAACAAAATATCTGGAACTTGGTAATTTGTTAAAAAACTCCAAAATGTATTGCTCACAGGTTTTGGAGGCTGGGAAGTCCAAAGTCCAGGGAACACATCTGGAGAGTGTCTTCTCTGAGTGGCTTTACAGCAATGCAGGGGTCTCACATGGCAGAAAATGGCAGAGCAGAGAGAAAGAGATTTTCACGTGCTCTCCTTTTAAATCCCTCAGAACCATACCCCTGACCACCAATATTGATCCATTCACTATGGCATGGTCCTACAATCTAATCACCTCTTCAATGCCCCACTTTTCAATTACCATAATAGGATTTCCCACCCTCAGCAGTTACAGTGGGAATTAAGCTTCTAATATATGAACTTTGTGGGACATGATTCAATCGTTCCACAGCAGCCTCTAATATGAGAACTTCCATGATTTGTTATGAACCATACCTCAAGGCACCCTTCTTACTACATTCTGAAATGGTTGTTTCATGGCATTGATACTGAGGACATTTTAGTCAATATAAAAATGCTCTTAAAATTGTACAAAGTTATACAAATATTAGTTGTCCTTGTTGCTGGTATTCTTATGCTCAGATGTCAATAGTGGAATTAAAGTCATCTAATGAAAAAAAAAAAAAAAAAGGAAAAAGAAAGAAAGGCTTGGGTATCTAACAAATTTAACCATGTGTTAAAGTAGGAACTCTGCTGAAACCAGACTGGATCTGGAAAAGTGAAAGTCCACCAGCCCATCTTAGCATGTTTAGTCCAACTGTTGCTAATTATACTAGGTTAAAAATAAAAATCCCTGAGCAAATGCTAAACTGAACCGGTCAACGATACAATGGGGTGTACGTAGGGATTATCTCTAGAAAACCAGAGGTAAAATGTCAGATACACAGGGTTGAGTTCTTTTTTATTTAAACATAGATTTCACACAGCCAGAAGGAACTCAAAATAAAAATCCCATGGGATGTTTTCAATATGTCTACAAGGTAATGACTGTAGTGCTGTTTGCTTTGGGTGTTACTCATCATACGGTCCCTCCAGCCTTGTCCTAAGCATCTAAGAAAGGAAGAGAGTAGCCACCTGCCTTCTATTGCTCCTGTCTGGGCCTCAGGCAAGAAGATCAGCCTTGTGTGGAGGGGCTGGGCAGTGGAGCTGAGTAACCTGCATTTGAATCGGGGCTCTGCCACCTGCTGGCTGTGTGATCTGGAGCAAGTCCCTGTGTCCCCCCCAGTGTCTCATTTTCTCCTCTGTAAATTGGAGATAACAATAGTAACTGTGTCACATGGTTGCTATGAGGATTAAATGACCTAACATTTGTAAAATAGTATTCACTATGTAATTGTTCATTAAATTAAAATAAGTTCCAGAGCCATGTGGAAGAGAGAATAAAATGATAGCTACTGTGTTCTGTCCTTTAAATGACTGTTTAGGTTTCTCTTCACTCTACAAGGAAAGAATTGCCTTTGGTGCTAAAATAAGAAATCCTATTTGATTTGGTGACAAGGATACAATGACACAGTTGCTACTCTCTAAGGGCCCTTGATGTGAGACCATCTTGCTTGTATTTAGAAACTTGATTAAGGGCTTTTAGGTCCTCGCACTCTGGTTGGAAAATATCCTTAAGATTCTGAAACCCAGAGCTATCCATAATACTTTCTGCAGACTATCAGCAGCAGACAGTAAATAGCAGCTTCAGGGAAGAAAATTGGAATGAGCCGAAAATCTCTTTAGACTCCCATCACCGTTACAAGAGAGAAAAAAATGTTAGCACTGTAAACAAGGCTATGACTCATCATAATATGATCCCTGAAATTATGATCATGAAAACCAAAAAGTATACATAGGAAAACATATAGCAGCTTTGATCTACTGTAAGATTATGTCACTGTTCTGGTTTTAGATTAAACTGCCTGTCATTCCATGTTTATGCTAACCCCACACCACTGGGGGCATTTTTTTTTTTTTCATTCTGGAATAAAATGTTCTTTAACTGAAAAACTGTTCAACTGAATCACAACCTAAGAAGTGCATGTGGGCAGCTCATAATAAAATAAAAGCATTACCTTTGCTAAAGGATCAGAATATTTTTTTTAAAAGCAGGATACACTTTGTATTCAATGGTAATTACTCTTGTTTTTTAAAAACAGCAATTGAAAAAAGCTTGCACTGCTTATTCCTGACCAACTGACTCACCTGGATTTTAGTACCTCACAGGAAGCCAAATTCACTGTTTTAGAAAGTAACATATCAGATTTAGCTACAAATTAGGGTAATCTGGTCATTGCATTCATACTTCTCACACCACCCCCATCCATTATCACCTAGTTAGGACAGTTTCAGCTCCAATTCTTAGTTATTCTTCAGACACTGTGATGAAAGAAGTTTGAGATGATGTGTCAACAGGTAGCTCTTGTCTCACTAAAAATTAAAGGGTCAAGCTGAAAGCATTTACCCGTGGAGTAGACTTGACTCAATTAAAACTCACTGAAAAGCTCCCTGCAGAGCTATGTTATAAAGGAGTTAGTTGCTAAGGGATAAAGAGACCTGATTAGCCACACTGGAACATAGAAGAACTTCTACACACAGTTCACACACATTTCCAACTGTTCAAATTCTTGGACCCTTCAAAATGGAAGTCTGAGAGTAACAAGAAGAACATGATTAATGAAGCTCTCCTTTTGAATTTCAGGGGTTTCTAATATCCACCAAAACTTTAGGTCGTGAAGATAACAATTTATTAAGCCAGGAGCAAAGTACTTAGGAGTTGAGGTTTTGTTTGTCTAAAGGAAGGCTTATGCATTTCAGGTATCTGCAACAAAAGAAATTGGGTCTTTATTAATTTTATTGGTAAGAAGTCAGATTTTTCATAGATGTAAATCCTTTGTTGTTTCATTGGTAAAAGACCAAGAAATTTATATTTGAAGCTTGGACATAAGTGGACATAAGGTTGTATTGATTTAATTATTGGAGGAGTTGGCAAATTATGACCCTGGGACTCATTGTAGCCTTCACATATTTTTGCAAGTATTTGTTGTTACATAGCCACGTTTATTCATTTACATATTGTATCTGGTTACTTTTACTCGGAGACTGTGTAGAATGCAAAGCATAAAATAATTGCTATCTGGTCCTTTACAGAAACAGTTTGCTGATCTCTGGATTAATGCCTGTTTTCATAAAACTTTCTTATACACCCCATGGGTACTCAGAAATGGTTGCATGCAGAATTGGTCCTGGAGGAGAGGAGGGAGTAATGTAGTTACAGCTGCACTAAGATCTATTCAATAGTTTTGTACTCTGCTACCTTCATTTGCCCACCCAAGCAAGGTTGCTCCTTCCTTTGTGCCTTTCCAGACTCTAGAGATAAGTCCATTATTGCAGTCATTATTTTAAATGCTTTTGTTAGCTATTTGATGTTGATTAACTTGACAATAAGGACTGTGCTTGACTTAATTTTTTATTCCCAAGATCTAATACAATATTTGGCATAATATTAAAAAATTTAAGCAATTGAATTAAATTGGGCAGAATGTCCCAGCATCCCCAAAGTGGAAACATTTTGGGATAAGAGCAAAGAAAAGCGGCTGAGAATGCATGCTCCTTCACAGCAGTTTAAATTATTTTTTAATAATTTAACATGAACTCTAACCCTAGGTTATATGAAAGGAAAGGAACTGAAAGCTTATGAAGTATCTTAATGACACAGCTCAAAATCAGTAACCAGGAAGTATGTTTAACAAAGACCAGTTTTTGCTTTCGATTTTAATTTTTCTTTTAAAATAAACACCTTGAACTCCTATTAATTGAAATGATTGAGGGAATGGGAATTTATAGTTAATTTAGTAATCTGGCTGGTTACAGTAGTGGATATGTAGAGGAAAAATGATGAAATAAACAATCATAAAGCCATACCGAACAAATTTTAAACTTGCTTTGATGATTCAGAAGGCTCTTCAGGATCTTAGAGTAACAGTTATAATGAACATAAATAGTAGGTGGTCAAATACTTTTTGGTTTGAATGCTATACTTCAAAGGAGACAGTCTAAGAAATTAAGCTGAAAATATGCTGACCCTGCGATGTATTTTAGAAATTGCTTAAAAAATTCTTGATATCAGCTTGTTTACTTGTCATTTATATTTTTCACATAAAATTAAATTGCAGCTTAAAAAAAACCAGTTATTTGAGTTTCTTTAGCTATTTGCATTGTAGATAAAGGTAAGTTTTACAGTTCTAAAATATCTTGAGAGTTGGCAGACTTCTGAAACACTTTTCCTTTCAATTTTGATGCCAGTAGTATTAGTTTATATCCATCTTAAACATCAGAAACAAATATCCTGCTATTAGTCTCCTATCAAAAGTTTGGAAAAGAGATAAAGTAATAACATACTCTTCTATCAAGGATAGATTTTCTGTCTCAATGCCCGAAGTGATGATTTGTATGGACCATGGCTCTAGATGGGAAAAAGTAAGTTTAAAGCCTGACTGAGCCACTTATTAGTTTTGTAATCATGGACAAATTATTTGATCTCTCTCTGTTTCAATTTTCTCATCTGTAGAATAAGGATACTTTAATCACTGGGTTATGGTAAGGATTAATAAGTTAATGAATATAAAGCCTTCAGCTAGCAAAGTCCTGGCACACAGTTAGAGATCTGAAAATGATAACTATTTCCCTCCTTAGAGTTCAGATTATTAATAATTATTTACTTTTTTATTTTTATTTTTTATTTTTATTTTTATTTTTATTTTTTCCTTTTTGTCTTTTTTCGTGTCCGGCAACGGATCGCAACCCTCAGTGTTGCACCTGTACCGGACCGGGACCGGCAATGGGATCGCAACCCTCGGTGTTGCTCCCACACCTCGCTCAGCCAGTGAGCGGCCGGTCTGTATGTGGGATCCGAACCCTCGGCGGGAGCGCCACCGCACTCCCAAGCGGCTCACTGTAGCAGTGCGCCACTGGGCCGGCCCCTTTTTTAATTTTTTAAATAAGTTTAAATTTTACATACAGTAAAATGTTTTTTTGGTGTACAGTTCTATGAGTCTTAACACATATATAGATTTATGTAACAACCATCAGAATTCCAATGAAGAAAAGTTTCCATCATCTCAGAAAAAATCCCTCATGCTGTTCCTCTGTAGTCACACTTTTCTCCAGCCCTAACCCATGACAACTACTGATCTGTTTTCTGTAGCTATACTTTTTTCCCACTTTTTCCTTTTCTAGAATGTCATATAAATAGAATCATGCCTTTTGAGACTGGTTTCTTCACCCAGTGTAATGCATTCAGAATTCACTTAAGTATGTGTGTGTGTCAATAGTTTGTTCCTTCTATTGCTAAATAGTATTCCATAGTAGGACGTATCAGTTGATTTATCCTTTCACCGACTGAAGGACATTTAGGTTGATTCCATTTTTTGGCAGTTTTGGCATGTGTGAATGTGTGCATGTGGACATATATTGTGTGAACTATGTTTTCATTTCTCTAGGGTAAATATTGAGGAATAGGATTTTTGGGTCATACAGCAAGATATGTTTTAAAAAAATTGTCAAACTGTTTTCCAGAATGGCCATATCATTTTGCCTTTCTGGAATGAATGTATCAGAGTTCCAGCTGCTCTGCATCCTCACTAGTGCTTGGTACTATCGGAGTTTTTTGTTTGTTCATTTTTTTTTTTTTTTAAATTTTAGCTTTTCTGATAGGTATGAAGTGGTTTTAATAATAATGTTGATGGGCCAACAGGTCAGTTGGTTAGAGTGTGGTGGTGTAACACCAAAGTCAAGGGTTCAGATTTCCTTACTGGCCAGCTGCCAAAAAATAAAATAAAATAAAATAAAAATAATGTTGAGCATATTTTCATGTGCTTATTTGAAAACCATGGATTTCCTTTGGTGAAGTACCTATACAAATATTTTGCCCATTTTTAAATTAGGTTGGTTGTTTTCTTATTAGTGAGTTTTGAGAGTCTTTTGAATATTCTTTGCATATCCCTTATACAAGTTCTTTGTCAGATATGTGATTTGAAAAATTTTCCCCCAGTCTTTTCATTCTCTTAACAGTCTTTCACAAAACAAAAATTTTGAAGTTCAACGAAGTTCTATTTATAATATTTTTCCTTTTATGAATCATACCTTTGATGTCATATCTAAAAACTGCCTAACCTCATGTTATGAAGATTTTCTATGATTTTTTGTAAAAGTTTTATAGTTTTGTTTTACATTTAGATCTAGGATTCGTATTTAGTTAACTTTTATGTAAAGCGTAAGGTTTGAGTTTCATTTTTTACATATAGGTGTTCAATTGCTACATTGAAAAGATGATTATTTCTCCATTCAATTGCCATTGCATCTTTGCAAAGAATCTATTGGCCAGATTTGTGTGAGCCTGTCTCTGTACTCTGTACTCTATACCAACAGCACACTGACTTGACTATCATAGTAATTCCTAAATTGCCTCCAACTGTATTCTGCTGTATCAAAATTGTTTTGGCTTTTCTAGTTCTTTTGCCTTTCCATATCAATTTTAGAATCAGCTTGTGTATATTTACAAGATCCTGTTGGGATTTTGATTGGAATTACATTGGACTTGACAATTTTGTTATGCTGAATCTTCTAATCCATAAACACAGTGTGTCTTCACTTATTTTGTGCTGCACTGACTTCTTTCATCATATTGTGCAGTTTTCAGGATACAGGTCTTGCAAATATTTTGTTTAATTTATACCTAAGCATTTTATTATTTTGGAGCTACTGTGTTTTTTAAAATTATTTTGTTTCCAATTGTTCATCGTTAGCACATAAGAATAAAATTGATTTTTGTGTGTTGATTATATATATCCTGAGACCTTGCTAAACCCACTTACTAGTTCTTGGTGTTATTTGTAGATTGCTTTGGATTTTCTACATCGATATTTTTTCTCTTGCAAGTTGAGACAATTTTATTTATCTTTTTCCAGTCTTTAGATGTTGAATAGGAGTAATGACAGCTCCTGATTTAAGGGGGAAAACATTCCATCTTTCATCAACAAATATGATGTTAGCTAAAATGCTTTTTTGGATTTTATCGTTGTTGTTTGGTAGGGCTCTTTAATCTGTTAAGGAAGCTATCTTCTACTGTTAGTTTGCTGAGAGTTTTTTTTTTTTTTAAATCATAAAGTGATGGAAAATTTTATCAAATGGTTTTTCTGTATCTATTGATATGATCGTGTAGTTTCTTTTCTTTAGACAATATGGTAGATATATAGATTGGTCACAGTGCCCAATGGTCAGTATTCTTTTTATAAATTTCTACATACTATTTGCTGATATTTTGTAGAGAATTTTTGTGTCAATATACAGGAGTAAGTGATTCAGATCTGAAGATTTCTTTTACGTTCTTGTCCTCTTTTCTGGTATTGGTATCAGAGGAATGCTGGCCTCATAAACAGATTCCTTGCTCTTTTATTTTCAAGGAAAGACTTTAAAATTTATGTTATTTCTGAGCCAGAGGATTTCATTTTGAAAGGTTTTTCTACAATTAAAAAATTCAATTTATTTAATACTTACAAAACTGCTTAGAATATTGATTTCATCTTGGGTTAGAATTGGTGGTTTATGGTTTTAGAGTTATTGGTTTATTTCATATAAATTAATGAACTTATGTGTAATTAATTGTTCATACTATTGTCTTTTCCTACTAATGTTTGTAGGGTCTATAATGATATCCCTCATTTTATTCCTGATATTGGTGATTCGTGTCTTCTCTCTGTTTTGTTATTTTTGTTTTTTAAGTTTTGCTAGAGCATTATCAATTTTATTAATGTTTTTAAAGATTAAACTAATTAAACTAATTTTTTCTTCTCTATTGTTTTTCTCTTTTCAATTTTTTTGTCATTTCCTCCTGTCTGCTTTGGTTTAGTATTCCCCCTGCCCTTAGTTTTTTAATGCAAAAGCTTAAATTATTGATGAGAACTTTCCTCTTTTCTAACATAAACATTTAATGCTATCAATTTCTCTCAAAGGATGGCTTTAGAAGCATCCCTTCAATTTTAATATGTTGGGTTTAAAAATTTTTCAGTGTGTTTTTTAACTTTCCTTGAGGTTTCCTTTTTGAACTGTGGGTTATTTTTTAGTAAGTTGTTTAATTTCCAACATTTGGAAATGTTCATGTTATCTATATGCCATTGATATCTAGTTTAATTCTGTTATGCTCAGAGAACATATTTTGTATATCAATTTTTTCTTAATTTGCTAAGTTTTGTTTTATAACCCAGGTTTTAATCTGTATTGGTGATTGTGCACTTGAAAAGAATGTGTACCCTGTTTTTATTAGGTTCCCTAAATGTGAATTAAATTCCCTTCAGTTGATAGTGTTGTTCGGTTCTTCTATATCCTTTCTGATTTTCGTCTGCTTGTTCTATTGAATGCTGAGAAAAGTTGATGGTATCAAACATAACTATGGATTTGTTTATTTCTTTTTTTCTGTTTGTTCCTGCTTCATGTATTGTAAAGGTCTGTTGTTAGGTCCATACTCATTTAAGATTGTTTTGTCTTCTTGGTGATTCCTTTTATTATTATGTAGCATCCCTGCTTATTGCTCTAGCTTTTTCTGATTACCTTTTTTAAAAAATGTTTTGATTTGCCTGCTATGCCTTCTTCCATCCTTTTACCTTTAACCTACCTATACTTTTTCTTTTTAAATCTTTTCTGGCAATCTCTGTCTTCTAATTTGTGTGTTTAGACTATGTACACTTAATGTAATTATTGGTGTATTTGGATGTAGGTCTGCCATTCCATTATTTGTTTTCTAATTTTCCCAGTACATTTTTTGCTTTTCTGTTTCTTCTTTACTGCTTTTCTCTAGATTATGGAAACTTTTTTAGTACTTAATTTTTATTTATCTATTGTGTGCTTTACCATATCTTTTTTAGTTTATGTAGTAAGTACGCAAGACTTATAATACACGTATTTAACTTTTTATAATCTATTTAGAATCAATATTTTTTCACTTCAGTTAGAATGTTAGGAAGCTTACCATCATACATGTCCTTTAATTTTTTTTAATTTGTATTGCACTTCTCCCATGTCTTTCATCAGTGTACATTGAAAAAAATTATCAATGTGATGATTTTGCTTTCATTTATCAAATGTATTTTACAAAGCTCAAGAGAAGTTATGTTTATATCTACCATTTCTTTTGTTTTTCCCTTGTTCCTGATATTTCAAGTTTTCAAGTATTATTTACCTTTGATCTGAAAAACTTTCTTTAACGATTGTTATAGAGCAAATTTTCTGGCAAGAAATTTTTCTTTTTCATTTGGGAAAGCACTTGCTTTACCTTTATTTGTGCAGGAAATTTTTGCACTTGAAAATGTTTGAGCTGATTCTTTCTGGTCTCCATGATTTCACATGAGAAATCCAGTCATTTGTATTGTTGTTCACATGCAGTTAATGAGTTTTTCTCTTTTACTGCTTTTTAAATTTTTTTCTTTGTCTTTGGTTTTCAGAAGTTTGGTTATAATGTGTCTTGGCATGAACTTCTTTGTGCTTATCCTGTTTGGGGGCTTACTGAATTATGACTTTTTAATCTATAAATTTATGACTTTTACCAACATTAGGACATTTTCACCCATTATTTATTCAGAATTTTTCTGCACCATTCTGTTTCTTTCCTTATGGAACTCCAGTTACACAAACATTAAACCTTTTGGTACTGTTCTTCAGGTCCTCTTTCCTGTTATCTCCATTCTACTATAGTTCTATCTAGTGAGTATCCTGCCAAGTCTTATATTTGCCCTAGATTTTATGTTTTCAACAAAGTATTTTCATTAAAAGTTGCATTAATATAAGCTGTCATTCAGTTAGATCAATAGGAA